>NW_027551657.1:0-7500 GCF_051989575.1 Stigmatopora nigra | reverse complement strand
GAAAAGCGGCTTGACCGACCGCGCCAACAAGGGAAAAAGACAGGTGCCTAACTAGGAGGGCCGCGAGTAACAATCTAACGACCTCGGACCCGGATTTGGGTGGTTCAGGCCCGTGGGAAAAGCCTCAGAGCCGCTTCCTTGAGGAGCCGCGGGTGACTCACGGGTTACGTCATCGCTCTCTTCCGACCGGGACCACCGTTATTTCGCCAAAGCATCCTCCGCTGGGTTTTGCGGTGTCCTTCTGGGTAACGTTTATCCCATCGTTTCTCCAGCTGTGGCCCCGTTTTACTCGTGCCATCGTTCCTGATCTCGGTCAGGGCGGTAGGCGCACTGTGCACGTTGCTCCCGATACGATGCCTATCTAGGGGGGCACTTAGTAACAATCTAACGACCTCGGACCCGGATTTGGGTGGTTCAGGCCCGTGGGAAAAGCCTCAGAGCCGCTTCCTTGAGGAGCCGCGGGTGACTCACGGGTTACGTCATCGCTCTCTTCCGACCGGGACCACCGTTATTTCGCCAAAACTCTCCCCGCCGGGTGGTGCGGTGTCCTTCTGGGTAACGCTTTAATCCCATCGTTTCTCCAGCTGTGGCCCCGTTCTACTCGTGCCATCGTTCCTGATCTCGGTCGGGGCGATAGGCGCACTGTGCACGTAATCGGGCGACGAAATGAATGAGCGGCTTGAGCAACCGCCATCGGCATGACGTCTCAGGATATGTGGCCATGACAATCATTGGAAGGTGTTTGAACCGAGTACCAGAAAAAGCGGCCTGAGCAACCGCGTCAAAAGAGCGGCCTGAGCAACCGCGTCAAAAGAGCGGCCTGACAAACCGCAGCGGCCTGAGCAACCGCGTCAAAAGAGCGGCCTGACAAACCGCAGCGGCCTGAGCAACCGCATGAGAAGCGGCCTGACAAACCGCACGAGAAGCGGCCTGACAAACCGCAAAGCGGCCTGAGCAACCGCAATCGGCACGATGATGGAAGGATAAAAAGCGGCTTGGGCAACCGACTTTTGAGGCATGGATGGATGGCATGAAAAATGTATATTTTGGGGCGGCCTCCGGCGTGAAAATGGCAAACCTATAATGATGGCGGGGCTTTTTCCTACACCGCCGACGGCATGGATGGTTAACAAAAGGTAGCAAGCCCGCCAGCGGATCTGATTCCCATCCGCTAACGGCATACATGGCACGGCATGAATTGATGGTAAAAATCCTTATTAACCCCTGGCTGAATACGAATGAATCTGGTGTCAAAAGAAAGAACTCATCCAAGTGACGGGTCGCTGCTTGGGCAACAGCTTCGCCGTCGGAGAAATGAAATACACGGGTCGCTGCTTGGGCAACAGCTTCGCCGTTGTGGAAATGAAATGAGGTGTCGCTGCTTGGGCAACAGCTTCACCATTGGAGAAAATACGGGTCGCTGCTTGGGCAACAGCTTCGCCGTTGGATGAACTCAAAAATATGGTCACGGGGTCCGCTGCTGGGGCACAGCGGTCACCCCTAGGTACGGGTCGCTGCTTGGGCAACAGCGTCGCCGATGGAAGAAATTACGGGTCGCTGCTTGGGCAACAGCGTCGCCGTCGGAGAAATGAACTCTACGGGTCCGCTGCTGGGGCACAGCGGTCGCCGGTGGTGAAAAAAAAATGAAAGGAGTACGGGTCGCTGATGGGGCACAGCGTTCACCGTTACTCGAAATGAACTCGAAAGCCACGGGGTGCTGAAGAGGGCACAGCGCAAACCCCGATTGGCGACCGCGTGGGGACGGCTCGCGCGTCCGTGTTCCCGGCGATAACGGTGAGGTTTCTGGTGCGTGCGACCGGCGATTGACCGGAGGCTAAGGTACTGCGGGTGGTGGACCCCACTCGTCCAAGGCCCCTCCGCGTCAGGGCTGACCATCGTCACTGTCACTGCATCCGCTCCGGGGCTCGTGCGTGCGAGTGGGCGTTCTCGGTCAAAGAGGTATAGTGAAAGTGTGAGGGGCGGCTGTTCGAGCCGTGTACCGAACAACGGAGAGGTTTCTGGCGCGTGCGATCGGCGATTGGCCGGAGGCTAAGGTACTGCGGGTGGTGGACCCCACTCGTCCAAGGCCCCTCCGCGTCAGGGCTGACCATCGTCGCTGTCACTGCAACCGGACGGTCACGGTCCGTGCGGTCGTCTCGCTCTCTTAAAGAGCAGTGCGACAAGACGGGCCAGGGTATAGTGCTTGCAAAGCCGGGATAACGGTGAGGACATAGTGCGTGCGACCGGTGATTGGCCGGAGGCTAAGGTACTGCGGGTGGTAGACCCCACTCGTCCAAGGCCCCTCCGCGTCAGGACTGACCATCGTACTTTATCTGCATCCGCCTCGGTCGCGTGGGTGCGGCTTGGCACGTATGACCACGTCACGCTAAAGACAACGGGGGCAGTGGAACTGAACGTGCGCAGCATAACGAAAGCCGGGATAACGGTGAGGACATAGTGCGTGCGACCGGTGATTGGCCGGAGGCTAAGGTACTGCGGGTGGTAGACCCCACTCGTCCAAGGCCCCTCCGCGTCAGGACTGACCATCGTCACTTTATCTGCATCCGCCTCGGCCTAGTATGTAATGTGGCGGTCGTCTCGCCCGTGTCTTCTGTCGGCAGGGTATAGTCGTGTGGAGGGATGGCTCGTGCGAGCTCGTGGACTGAACAACGGAGAGGTTTCTGGCGCGTGCGATCGGCGATTGACCGGAGGCTAAGGTACTGCGGGTGGTAGACCCCACTCGTCCAAGGCCCCTCCGCGTCAGGGCTGACCATCGTGCTGTCACTGCAACCGGACGGTCCCCCGCGAGCGCGTTTCGTCTCGCTCTGGCCAATTGGAGAGCCGTGACAACAAGAGCGATGCGTCTGACTCATTCGAGGTCACGGATAACGGTGAGGACACGGTGCGTGCGACCGGTGATTGGCCGGAGGCTAAGGTACTGCGGGTGGTAGACCCCACTCGTCCAAGGCCCCTCCGCGTCAGGACTGACCATCGTCACTGTCTCTGCATCCGCCCGGCTGAGTTTGTTCAGCGGTCGTCTCGTTCACGTTCCACACAACCGCGCGTCGGTTTGGGATAGCTGGGTCGGCGAGACGCCGAGAGAAGAGAGTGCGTTCGAAACTGGATAACGGTGAGGACTGGTGCGTGCGACCGGTGATTGGCCGGAGGCTAAGGTACTGCGGGTGGTAGACCCCACTCGTCCAAGGCCCCTCCGCGTCAGGACTGACCATCGTCACCTTATCTGCATCCGCCCGGTGGGGATCTGCACCGTCGACCCAAGCATGAAAACCCTCGTGTCGGTTCGGGCGAGAAAAAAGAGTTCAAGGGAAAAAGGCAACGATTTCACCATTCGAGTTCATGTGGAGGACAAAAAGAGGACAAAATGGAAACGAAATGACCATGAGTTCATCGATGGAAATGAGGACAATACTGACGAATATGGAGAGTTCTAAAATTTTGCCAAATGACACCGATGGTTGACGAGAATCCCTAAGCCACGGGGTGGGATACAAACCTGAACTAAAGACCTGCCATAGTCCGGTTTTTTTCCCAAAAAGGGCGCATGTGGACGGAGGGCACACATGGAAACCTAACCACCAGCCGAGCCATTGCCGGAGGAAATATAACGAGATGCCAAATACCATAGCCTTTGGGACAAAGCCGATTCTTGGAGGACAACAAAAATGAGACATGGTACTTGGTGAAGCACCGGACATATGGAGCCACAGGGGCCAGAAAAGAGCCGATAGTACAGGGCAAGATGTGATGTGACGGTAACGGACATGTGTTAATGATGGTGGACATGTGTTACGAGATGAAATGCTTGGAAATCACGTAAAGAACCGATGCGTGAATGAAAATGAAAACAGATCATGTTGGGACCAGGTTGGGAACCCCTCCACAGTCTGCGACAAAAAAGCTTCCCGTGTGGGATTATTCCGGTAATAAGAAGGGAGTCAGGTGCCCGGTACCTGTACGCCACTATGAAGGCCTCTGGTGGTTGTACGCTGGTTTAAAGACTCGATTTACCCCCGCCTTGACAAATCGAGCGCCACAAAAAGTTGCGCCGTAAAAGGGCCCTGACTTTCCTTGTTGGTTCGGGTTGGCATCGCCGGGGCTTGTGAGATAAGTGCCTATTCTAGGGGGATGGAGTACACAATCTCTACGACCTCTTTGGTGCCTCTGGGTGGTTCAGGCCCGTGGGAAAAGCCTCAGAGCCGCTTCCTTGAGGAGCCGCGGGTGACTCACGGGTTACGTCATCGCCTGGAGGTGTCGGGAGTTCTTTGTTTTGTTTTGCGAAAAACCCCCGTCACGAGAAACTGTGCTTCTTCTCGGTTTGTTACGGTTGCACGCAGGTGCCGCCGGCCGTTCCCACAGTTTTCTCGTCGTGTCACCGGGCTGCTTGCGGCTATCGGTAGATGCACTGTGCACGTCTCCCTGCCACGAAAGGAAGGAGTGAAGGAAGGTTGGCAAATAACCGAATCGATCGCGTGACAAGGTACAGGGCGATCGCACGTATTGACGTGAGGCATAACGAGAGGGGGTTGGGCCTAGGGCCGGCCCCGGAGGTATCCGTCCCTGTCGATTCTCTCTCTGGGTTGACGCGCAAGAGCACGGGCATGGCAGTCCGCGCGTGCGTCCCCGGGCTAGTCTCCGGCAGCGGCGTTCCGCCTCTTAGGGTAGTCGGGCGCCGAATCCCTCCCTCTCGCCCGGACCGGACTTTCGAAGGCTCATGTAGATGGCACTTATAGACGTGTCGGGGCCCGAGAAACAATGGTCCCGCACCGCCGAGGCCGGAATGGTTACAGTTTACTGTAACCGCTATAGTCAACGTAAAGGGGTGCACGTTGCCCGTCTCTGATGCGATGAAGGTTCGGGAAGATCGATTCGATGGACGGTGGTCGAGCCCGGATCCATTACGGCGACCACCACGGACAAGGTACCCGGTTCCGCTTTTGCTCGTCTGGCGCGTGCCAACAAAACGGGGGTATATGGGTTGCCACCCGGCCCGGTCTTGTGCTACGCTCGGAGTGTTCTGGGGTTCGGGAGCCGTGGGAAAAGCCTCAGAGCCGCTTCCTTGAGGAGCCGCGGGTGACTCACGGTGCTACGTCACCGCATTCCTCCGAGGACAGTAGTTACGCCGGATCACCGGTCCCATTACCTGGCCTTCGGCGACATCTCAACGCTCACCCCTTGGGCCCCACTTTACCCAAGTCGGGATGAACCTAGGATGGGGGGAGCTCTTGATCGACCCTAGGCCCCACCGCCTAACTCAGCCAAATCAGGGGTGGATAAACCGTGCCCGCCTTGGGAGCAATAGACCTTCCGATGCTTTGCCAACTCAGGTGTTGCGATCTTGAAAGGTGTCTCCGGGCATCACTGCTCTACATGGGTGGCCGGGCAGCGGGGGGCTGACCCGGGCGGCCGCCTGGAGATGTCGGGAGGCACCTGTAGACAACTCTCAGCGGTGGATCACTCGGCTCGTGCGTCGATGAAGAACGCAGCTAGCTGCGAGAATTAATGTGAATTGCAGGACACATTGATCATCGACACTTTGAACGCAACTCGCGGCCCCGGGTCCCTCCCGGGGCCACGTCTGTCTGAGCGTCGCCTGACATTCAATCGGGCCCGACCGCGGCGGTGAGGGGCGGCACCGTTCCGCGGCGTGGCCCGCGACTGGGGATGCAAGATCGGGGAAAGTGTTATGCCAGCACGCACCCCGACCCCCTAAGTAAAGCCAGATACGGGGCTCGTCCATGCCCGTACAGAGAAGTGGTCGAGAGAGCGAGATTTCGGGGAACATGCATATGTGAGCGAGGCATGTCGTTGAGATCCACAAAGACCTCACAGTCCGCGGTCACGAGGCGGTCATTTGGATAGTAACCACCGACCCGTGAGTGTCCCTCCGCAAAATGGACTGGATCCGAGGCAAAAACAACACGGACCGAAGGCGCCGGCGCGTGGTGCGCGGACACCCGCGTCGGCAGGGCGATAACCGAAAAAAATGAAATAAAAGGATCTCCTCCCCGAATCTCAATCGATCGAACCGCGGCTTTTATGGTTCCGACCTCAGATCAGACGGGGCTACCCGCTGAATTTAAGCATATTACTAAGCGGAGGAAAAGAAACTAACTAGGATTCCCCTAGTAGCGGCGAGCGAAGCGGGAAAAGCCCAGCGCTGAATCCGCTGCCCCTGGCAGGCAGTGGAAATGTGGCGTAAGAAAGGTACCACTCACTTTGCGCCCCGAAGGGCCTGAGTCCTTCTGATGGAGGCTCAATCCCGTGGACGGTGTGAGGCCGGTAGCGGTTCACGGGTCGCCCGAGATGGTACCTTTCCGGAGTCGGGTTGTTTGTGAATGCAGCCCAAAGCAGGTGGTAAACTCCATCTAAGGCTAAATACAGGCACGAGACCGATAGTCAACAAGTACCGTAAGGGAAAGTTGAAAAGAACTTTGAAGAGAGAGTTCAACAGGGCGTGAAACCGCTGAGAGGTAAACGGATGGGGACCACGCAGTCCGTGTGGGGGATTCAACCCGGCGGTGGCCAGGTGTACGACGTAGTCCGGCGGTCCTCGCGGTGGATCTTCCCGGCGGTTTTGGTTCGGGCGTTCCCCCGGGTTCGTCCGCTCCTTCCGTCGAGGCGGACCATCGCCCCCGGTCAAGTAGGCGTCGCCCGCCGGGCGCATTTCCCCCGCACGGTGCACCGCGACCGGCTCAGGTTCGGCCGGGAGGGTTGCTGGCGACGATGGCGTAAGGAGCGCGGCTCGGGCACCATGGGGTTACCTCGGTCGTGAGGCCGGGGGCCTCCCGCGTCGCACCGTACGTCCTAGAGCGTCACGCCCTCACGTCGCCGTTCGTCGTGTCGAACGAAATATCTCGCTACACCCTCCTTTGAGAAGCACAGGGCCTCCGGGCCGTGAGACGATGAGAGGACGGGGCCCCTCGCCCCCGGTGCGGCCGCCGACCCATGGGGCGTCACTGTGCTCAGTGCGTCCCCGGCGCGCCGTGTCGTCAGGGTGGGGATCGGCCCACGGGAAACACGGGTGTACGGGGTCAGCGGTGATGTTGGCTGCCCAACCGACCCGTCTTGAAACACGGACCAAGGAGTCCAACGCACGCGCGAGTCAATGGGTCCGTCACGGAGTTGACTAAACCCCATGGCGCACTGAGAGGAAAAGAGGCCGGCGCAGCCGGCCGCGGTGGGATCCCGGCTCTGAACCAAGTCACCGGGCGCACCACCAGCCCGTCTCGCCCGCAGCGTCGGGGAGGTGGAGCTTGAGCGCGTGCGTTGGGACCCGAAAGATGGTGAACTATGCCTGGGCAGGGCGAAGCCAGAGGAAACTCTGGTGGAGGCCCGCAGCGGTCCTGACGTGCAAATCGGTCGTCCGACCTGGGTATAGGGGCGAAAGACTAATCGAACCATCTAGTAGCTGGTTCCTTCCGAAGTTTCCCTCAGGATAGCTGGCACTCGAGCTTACGGATACGCAGTTTTATCCGGTAA
>NW_027551656.1:0-58864 GCF_051989575.1 Stigmatopora nigra | reverse complement strand
AACCAAAACCATATTCCCAACCATAGCCATAACTCCAACCATATCCCCAACCATAACCATAACCCTAACCGATAACCCCAACCATAACACCAACCATAACCCCAACCATAACCCAAACCCTAACCCCAACCCCTAACAATAACCCTAACCCTAACCCAAACCATAACCCCTAACCCCTAACAATATCCCTAACCCAAACCATAACCCCTAACAATAACCCTAACCCAAACCATAACCCCAACCCCTAACAATAACCATAACCCAAACCATAACCCCTAACCCCTAACAATAACCCTAACCCAAACCATAACCCCAACCCCTAACAATAACCCTAACCCAAAAACCTAACCCAAACCATAACCATAACCCCAACCATAACCATAACCCAAACCATAACCCCTAACCCCTAACAATAACCCTAACCCAAACCATAACCCCAACCCCTAACAATAACCCTAACCTAAACCATAACCCCAACCATAACCATAACCCAAACCATAACCATAACCCAAAACATAACCCCTAACCCCTAACAATAACCCTCAACAAAACCATAACCCCAACCCCTAACAATAACCCTAACCCAAACCATAACCCCAATCATAACCATAACCCAAACCATAACCCCTAATCCCTTACAATAACCCTAGCCCAAACCATAACCCCAACCCCTAACAATAACCCTAACCTAAACCATAACCATAACCCAAACCATAACCCCTAACCCCTAACAAGAACCCTAACCCAAACCATAATCCCATCCATAGCCATAACCCCAACCATAACCATAACCCAAACCATAACCCCCAACCCCTAACAATAACCATAACCCAAACCATAACCCCCAACCCCTAACAATAACCCTAACCCAAACCATAACCCAAACCATAACCCAAACCATAACCCAAACCATAACCCAAACCATAACCCAAACCATAACCCAAACCATAACCCAAACCATAACCCAAAACATAACCATAACCCAAAACATAACCCCTAACCCCTAACAATAACCCTCAACCAAACCATAACCCCAACCCCTAACAATTACCCTAACCCAAACCATAACCCCAATCATAACCATAACCCAAACCATAACCCCTAATCCCTTACAATAACCCTAACCCAAACCATAACCCCTAATCCCTTACAATAACCCTAACCCAAACCATAACCCCAACCCCTAACAATAACCCTAACCTAAACCATAACCCCTAACAAGAACCCTAACCCAAACCATAATCCCATCCATAGCCATAACCCCAACCATAACCATAACCCAAACCATAACCCAAACCATAACCCAAACCATAACCCAAACCATAACCCAAACCATAACCCAAACCATAACCCAAACCATAACCCAAACCATAACCCAAACCATAACCCAAACCATAACCCAAACCATAACCCAAACCATAACCCAAACCATAACCCAAACCATAACCCAAACCATAACCCAAACCATAACCCAAACCATAACCCAAACCATAACCCAAACCATAACCCAAACCATAACCAAAACCATAACCCAAACCATAACCCAAACAATAACCCTAACCCAAACCATAACCCAAACCATAACCCAAACCATAACCCAAACCATAACCCAAACCATAACCCAAACCATAACCCAAACCATAACCCAAACCATAACCCAAACCATAACCCAAACCATAACCCAAACCATAACCCAAACCATAACCCAAACAATAACCCTAACCCAAACCATAACCATAACCCCAACCATAACCATAACCCAAACCATAACCATAACCCAAACCATAACCCCTAACCCCTAACAATAACCCTAACCCAAACCATAACCCCAACCCCTAACAATAACCCTAACATAAACCATAACCCCAACCATAACCATAACCCAAACCATAACCATAACCCAAAACATAACCTCTAACCCCTAACAATAACCCTCAACAAAACCATAACCCCAACCCCTAACAATAACCCTAACCCAAACCATAACCCCAATCATAACCATAACCCAAACCATAACCCCTAATCCCTTACAATAACCCTAGCCCAAACCATAACCCAAACCCCTAACAATAACCCTAACTTAAACCATAACCATAACCCAAACCATAACCCCTAACCCCTAACAAGAACCCTAACCCAAACCATAATCCCATCCATAGCCATAACCCCAACCATAACCATAACCCAAACCATAACCCCCAACCCCTAACAATAACCATAACCCAAACCATAACCCCCAACCCCTAACAATAACCCTAACCCAAACCATAACCCAAACCATAACCCAAACCATAACCCAAACCATAACCCAAACCATAACCCAAACCATAACCCAAACCATAACCCAAACCATAACCCAAACCATAACCCAAACCATAACCCAAACCATAACCCAAACCATAACCCCAACCATAACCATAACCCAAACCATAACCATAACCCAAAACATAACCCCTAACCCCTAACAATAACCCTCAACAAAACCATAACCCCAACCCCTAACAATAACCCTAACCCAAACCATAACCCCAATCATAACCATAACCCAAACCATAACCCCTAATCCCTTACAATAACCCTAGCCCAAACCATAACCCCAACCCCTAACAATAACCCTAACCTAAACCATAACCATAACCCAAACCATAACCCCAACCCCTAACAATAACCCTAACCTAAACCATAACCATAACCCAAACCATAACCCCTAACCCCTAACAAGAACCCTAACCCAAACCATAATCCCATCCATAGCCATAACCCCAACCATAACCATAACCCAAACCATAACCCCCAACCCCTAACAATAACCCTAACCCAAACCATAACCCCAATCATAACCATAACCCAAACCATAACCCCTAATCCCTTACAATAACCCTAACCCAAACCATAACCCCAACCCCTAACAATAACCCTAACCTAAACCATAACCCCTAACAAGAACCCTAACCCAAACCATAATCCCATCCATAGCCATAACCCCAACCATAACCATAACCCAAACCATAACCCAAACCATAACCCAAACCATAACCCAAACCATAACCCAAACCATAACCCAAACCATAACCCAAACCATAACCCAAACCATAACCCAAACCATAACCCAAACCATAACCCAAACCATAACCCAAACCATAACCCAAACCATAACCCAAACCATAACCCAAACCATAACCCAAACCATAACCCAAACCATAACCCAAACCATAACCCAAACCATAACCCCAACCCCTAACAATAACCCTAACCTAAACCATAACCCCTAACAAGAACCCTAACCCAAACCATAATCCCATCCATAGCCATAACCCCATCCATAGCCATAACCCCAACCATAACCATAACCCAAACCATAACCCCCAACCCCTAACAATAACCCTAACCCAAACCATAACCCCCAACCCCTAACAATAACCATAACCCAAACCATAACCCCCAACCCCTAACAATAACCCTAACCCAAACCATAACCCAAACCATAACCCAAACCATAACCCAAACCATAACCCAAACCATAACCCAAACCATAACCCAAACCATAACCCAAACCATAACCCAAACCATAACCCAAACCATAACCCAAACCATAACCCAAACCATAACCCAAACCATAACCCAAACCATAACCCAAACCATAACCCAAACCTTAACCCAAACCATAACCCCAACCCCTAACAATAACCCTAACCTAAACCATAACCCCTAACAAGAACCCTAACCCAAACCATAATCCCATCCATAGCCATAACCCCATCCATAGCCATAACCCCAACCATAACCATAACCCAAACCATAACCCCCAACCCCTAACAATAACCCTAACCCAAACCATAACCCAAACAACCATAACCACGTGCTGCCAGAGGACCTCGGCACGCCCGGTGAATACCTTGTTGAAGACAGGCAGGCCTCGGTTCACCTTGTTGGCCAAAGTGGCAAAGGACCTCTGGGGAGGGGGGGGGAGATGTCGGTTCAAACTTTCCTGGAAAACAGACGGATAGACGGCCTCCTGGCACGCCTACCGGGAATCGTCCTGGTCTTTAGATTTTTCGTCTGACAACAACTCGTCCCACTCTGGATGACAAAATGGGAAAACAAGTGCCATCTATCACATATAAACCGAAAGCCTTTTAATGACCGACTATCTGGTAAACGTCCCAGACAAGACCGGCAGGCCGGCCCTCTCGGTTAAAAATGGACTGAGCATCTGCCAATTACCGACTCTAACCTTGCCTTGGCTGGCTCCAAAATGGAAAAAAATAACATCTTGTACATTTAAGTTTCAATTACTCACGTTTCACTGTATTCCACCACCCCATCAAACTGTCCGTATCCTGTGAAGAAGAAAGGAAGGAAGGGCGTAAGTGAGACGAGACGGAAAGAGGCGGCGGCTGAGAGAGAGCGAGAGAGAGCGAGAGAGCCAGAGAGCAAGAGAGCAAGAGAGCAAGAGAGCAAACGAGAGAGAGAGAGAGAGAGCGCGGGAGCAAACGAGAGAGAGAGAGCGTGGGAGCAAACGAGAGAGAGAGAGAGCGCGGGAGCAAACGACAGAGAGAGCGCGAGAGCAAACGAGCGCGAACGAGAGCGAGCGGGCGCGAGAGCGAGCGGGCGCGAGTGCGAACGGGCGTCCGCGAGAGCGAACGGGCGGGCGCGAAAGCGAACGGGCGGGCGCGAGAGCGAATGGGCGGGTGCGAGAGTTATGGTTGAGAGCGAGAACGAGCGCGAGAGCGAACGGGCGGGCGCGAGAGCGAACGGGCGGGCGCAAGAGTTATGGTTGAGAGCGAGAACGAGCGCGAGAACGAGCGCGAGAACGAGTGCGAGAGAAAGAGAAAAAAAGAGAGAGAGAAAGAAGAGGAAGAAGAAGAAGAAGAAGAAGAAGAAGAAGAAGAAGAAGAAGAAGAAGAAGAAGAAGAAGAAGAAGAGGAAGAAGAAGAAGAAGAAGAAGAAGAAGAAGAAGAAGAAGAAGAAGAAGAAGAAGAAGAAGAAGAAGAAGAAGAGGAAGAAGAAGAGGAAGAAGAAGAGGAAGAAGAAGAGGAAGAAGAAGAGGAATAAGAAGAGGAAGAAGAAGAGGAAGAAGAAGAGGAAGAAGAAGAGGAAGAAGAAGAGGAAGAAGAAGAAGAAGAAGAAGAAGAAGAAGAAGAAGAAGAAGAAGAAGAAGAAGAAGAAGAAGAAGAAGAGGAAGAAGAAGAAGAAGAAGAAGAAGAAGAAGAAGAAGAAGAAGAAGAAGAAGAAGAAGAAGAAGAAGAAGAGGAAGAAGAACAAGCGGAAGAAGAACAAGCGGAAGAAGAACAAGAGGAAGAGGAACAAGAAGAAGAGGAACAAGAAGAAGAGGAACAAGAAGAAGAAGAAGAGGAAGAGGAAGAAGAGGGAGGGGAAGAGGGAGGGGAAGAGGGAGGGGAAGAGGAGGGAGAGGGGGGGAAGAGGAGGGAGAGGGGGGAAGAGGAGGGAGAGGGGGGAAGAGGAGGGAGAGGGGGGGAAGAGGAGGGAGAGGGGGGGAGAGGAGGGAGAGGGGGGAGAGGAGGGAGAGGGGGGGAAGAGGAGGGAGAGGGGGGGAAGAGGAGGGAGAGGGGGGGCAGCGGTCGGGGGGAGGAGAAGGGGGGCGGCCGGGGGGAGGAGAAGACATTGACGTTGTCCGAGATGCTGGCGGAAGCTGATCTGATCCCTCCGGCCGTGGCGATGAGCGAGGCCCCAAAGGTGAAGGGCGTCAGGGCCAGGCCGGCGATGGCCGTCACGCCGGTTACTTTGGCCTTCTGGTGGAAGGTGGCCAGGTGGCCGGCCAGGGCGCGGAGCTTCACCACGTGCTGCCAGAGGACCTCGGCGCGCCAGGTGAATACCTTGTTGAAGACAGGCAGGGCTCGGTTCACCTTGTTGGTCAAAGTGGAAAATGACCTGTGGGGAGGGGGGAGATGTCGGTTCCAACTTCCCTGGAAAACAGACGGATAGACGGCCTCCCGGCACGCCTACCGGGAATCGTCCCGGTCTTTAAATTCTTCGTCTGACGACAACTCGTCCCACTCTGGATGAGAAAATGGGGGAAAAAAGTGCCATCTATCACATATAAACCGAAAGCCTTTTTATGACCGACTGTGTGTGTGGTGGGGGGTGGGGGGTCACCTCTTTTGGGGCGCCACATTACTGGACAATATTGCAGGGTTTTTGGGTCGGAAAGAATAATTGCAGGGTGCACTTTTTCCAAACGGCCACAAGATGGCAGCAGGAGATCATATTACTGGGAAGTAATTTTCAAATCAAAGCGTATGGGAGGCATTTTGGTTTTCAAGACCAATTGCGGGTTATGTCATTAATCTTGCCTACGAATAAACTAGTTTCAGGGTTAGGGTTATAGTCAATTAAAAGTCAAATCAATTAGAAGAAACTTACATAAGACGACATCTTGAGACAACTTTCGTTGGCGCCCAAAAGAACCTGTAAAGTGGTATGGATTGAGAACGTGTTGCTGCAGTACTTTTTACTTTGAAAAAAATACAAGGCACAACGATATATATTATCATTTAAAATTGACAATATATAGTGGTAGCTCGACAAGAAAGAGAAAGATAGAGAGAGGAGAAGGAGAGGAGGGAGAGAGAGAGAGAGAGAGGAGAAGAAGAGGAGGGAGAGACAGAGAGAGGAGAAGAAGAGGAGGGAGAGAGAGAAGAAGAGGAGGGAGAGAGAGAAGAAGAGGAGGGAGAGAGAGAAGAAGAGGAGGGAGAGAGAGAGGCGGCGGTCGGGGGGAGAGAGAGAGAAAAAAAAGAGAAAAAAGAGAGAGATAAAGAGAAAAAGAGAGAAAGAGAAAAAAAGAGAAAGAGAAAATAAGAGAACCAAACCATAACCCCTAACCCCTAACAATAACCCTAACCCAAACCATAACCCCAACCCCTGACAATAACCCTAACCTAAACCATAACCCCAACCATAACCATAACCCAAACCATAATCATACCCCAAAACATAACCCCTAACCCCTAACAATAACCCTCAACCAAACCATAACCCCAACCCCTAACAATAACCCTAACCCAACCCAGAACCCCAATCATAACCATAACCCAAACCATAACCCCTAATCCCTTACAATAACCCTAACCCAAACCATAACCCCAACCCCTAACAATAACCCTAACCTAAACCATAACCCCTAACAAGAACCCTAACCCAAACCATAATCCCATCCATAGCCATAACCCCAACCATAACCATAACCCAAACCATAACCCCAAACCCCTAACAATAACCCTAACCCAACCCAGAACCCCAATCATAACCATAACCCAAACCATAACCCCTAATCCCTTACAATAACCCTAACCCAAACCATAACCCCAACCCCTAACAATAACCCTAACCTAAACCATAACCCCTAACAAGAACCCTAACCCAAACCATAATCCCATCCATAGCCATAACCCCAACCATAACCATAACCCAAACCATAACCCCCAACCCCTAACAATAACCCTAACCCAAACCATAACCCAAACCATAACCCAAACCATTACCCAAACCATAACCCAAACCATAACCCAAACCATAACCCAAACCATAACCCAAACCATAACCCAAACCATAACCCAAACCATAACCCAAACCATAACCCAAACCATAACCCAAACCATAACCCAAACCATAACCCAAACCATAACCCAAACCATAACCCAAACCATAACCCAAACCATAACCCAAACCATAACCCAAACCATAACCCAAACCATAACCCAAACCATAACCCAAACCATAACCCAAACCATAACCCAAACCATAACCCAAACCATAACCCAAACCATAACCCAAACCATAACCCAAACCATAACCCAAACCATAACCCAAACCATAACCCAAACCATAACCCAAACCATAACCCAAACCATAACCCCTAACCCCTAACAATAACCCTAACCCAAACCATAACCCCAACGCCTAACAATAACCCTAACCCAAACCATAACCCCAACCCCTAACAACAACCCTAACCTAAAACATAACCCCAACCATAACCATAACCCCTAACCCCTACCAATAACCCTAACCCAAACCATAACCCAAATGCCTAACAATAACCCTAACCCAAACCATAATCCCATCCATAACCATAACCTCAACAATAACCCTAACCCCTAACCCCTAAAAATAACGCTAACCCAAACCTTAACCCCAACCATAACCTTAACCATAACCGCAAACCAAGCCATAACCCCTAAACCCTAACAATAACCCTAACCTTAACCATAACCCCAAACATAACCTTAAGCATAACGGTAAACCAAACCATAACCCCTAAACCCTAACAATAACCCTAACCCAAACCATAACCCCAACCATAACCATAACCCCTAACCCCTACCAATAACCCTAACCCAAACCATAACCCAAATCCCTAACAATAACCCTAACCCAAACCATAACCCCAACCCCTAACAATAACCCCAACCTAAACCATAACCCCAACCATAACCCCAACCATAACCATAACCATAACCCAAACCATAACCCCTAACCCCTAACAATAACCCTAACCCAAACCCCTAACAAGGACCCTAACCCAAACCATAACCCCAACCATAACCAGATTCCCAACCATAACCATAACCCCAACCAAAACCATATTCCCAACCATAGCCATAACTCCAACCATATCCCCAACCATAACCATAAGCCTAACCGATAACCCCAACCATAACACCAACCATAACCCCAACCATAACCCAAACCCTAACCCCAACCCCTAACAATAACCCTAACCCTAACCCAAACCATAACCCCTAATAATATCCCTAACCCAAACCATAACTCTTAACAATAACCCTAACCCAAACCATAACCCCAACCCCTAACAATAACCATAACCCAAACCATAACCCCTAACCCCTAACAATAACCCTAACCCAAACCATAACCCCAACCCCTAACAATAACCCTAACCCAAAACCTAACCCAAACCATACCCATAACCCCAACCATAACCATAACCCAAATGCCTAATAATAACCCTAACCCAAACCATAATCCCATCCATAACCATAACCTCAACAATAACCCTAACCCCTAACCCCTAAAAATAACGCTAACCCAAACCTTAACCCCAACCATAACCTTAACCATAACCGCAAACCAAGCCATAACCCCTAAACCCTAACAATAACCCTAACCTTAACCATAACCCCAAACATAACCTTAAGCATAACGGTAAACCAAACCATAACCCCTAAACCCTAACAATAACCCTAACCCAAACCATAACCCCAACCATAACCATAACCCCTAACCCCTACCAATAACCCTAACCCAAACCATAACCCAAATCCCTAACAATAACCCTAACCCAAACCATAACCCCAACCCCTAACAATAACCCCAACCTAAACCATAACCCCAACCATAACCCCAACCATAACCATAACCATAACCCAAACCATAACCCCTAACCCCTAACAATAACCCTAACCCAAACCCCTAACAAGAACCCTAACCCAAACCATAACCCCAACCATAACCAGATTCCCAACCATAACCATAACCCCAACCAAAACCATATTCCCAACCATAGCCATAACTCCAACCATATCCCCAACCATAACCATAAGCCTAACCGATAACCCCAACCATAACACCAACCATAACCCCAACCATAACCCAAACCCTAACCCCAACCCCTAACAATAACCCTAACCCTAACCCAAACCATAACCCCTAACAATATCCCTAACCCAAACCATAACTCTTAACAATAACCCTAACCCAAACCATAACCCCAACCCCTAACAATAACCATAACCCAAACCATAACCCCTAACCCCTAACAATAACCCTAACCCAAACCATAACCCCAACCCCTAACAATAACCCTAACCCAAAACCTAACCCAAACCATACCCATAACCCCAACCATAACCATAACCCAAACCATAACCCCTAACCCCTAACAATAACCCTAACCCAAACCATAACCCCAACCCCTAACAATAACCCTAACCTAAACCATAACCCCAACCATAACCATAACCCAAACCATAACCATAACCCAAAACATAACCCCTAACCCCTAACAATAACCCTCAACAAAACCATAACCCCAACCCCTAACAATAACCCTAACCCAAACCATAACCCCAATCATAACCATAACCCAAACCATAACCCCTAATCCCTTACAATAACCCTAGCCCAAACCATAACCCCAACCCCTAACAATAACCCTAACCTAAACCATAACCATAACCCAAACCATAACCCCTAACCCCTAACAAGAACCCTAACCCAAACCATAATCCCATCCATAGCCATAACCCCAACCATAACCATAACCCAAACCATAACCCCCAACCCCTAACAATAACCATAACCCAAACCATAACCCCCAACCCCTAACAATAACCCTAACCCAAACCATAACCCAAACCATAACCCAAACCATAACCCAAACCATAACCCAAACCATAACCCAAACCATAACCCAAACCATAACCCAAACCATAACACCAACCATAACCATAACCCAAACCATAACCATAACCCAAACCATAACCATAACCCAAAACATAACCCCTAACCCCTAACAATAACCCTCAACCAAACCATAACCCCAACCCCTAACAATTACCCTAACCCAAACCATAACCCCAATCATAACCATAACCCAAACCATAACCCCTAATCCCTTACAATAACCCTAATCCCTTACAATAACCCTAACCCAAACCATAACCCCAACCCCTAACAATAACCCTAACCTAAACCATAACCCCTAACAAGAACCCTAACCCAAACCATAATCCCATCCATAGCCATAACCCCAACCATAACCATAACCCAAACCATAACCCAAACCATAACCCAAACCATAACCCAAACCATAACCCAAACCATAACCCAAACCATAACCCAAACCATAACCCAAACCATAACCCAAACCATAACCAAAACCATAACCCAAACCATAACCCAAACCATAATCCAAACCATAACCCAAACAATAACCCTAACCCAAACCATAACCCAAACCATAACCCAAACCATAACCCAAACCATAACCCAAACCATAACCCAAACCATAACCCAAACCATAACCCAAACAATAACCCTAACCCAAACCATAACCCTAACCCAAACCATAACCCTAACCCAAACCATAACCCTAACCCAAACCATAACCCTAACCCAAACCATAACCCTAACCCAAACCATAACCCTAACCCAAACCATAACCAGATTCCCAACCATAACCATAACCCCAACCAAAACCATATTCCCAACCATAGCCATAACTCCAACCATATCCCCAACCATAACCATAACCTTAACCGATAACCCCAACCATAACACCAACCATAACCCCAACCATAACCCAAACCCTAACCCCAACCCCTAACAATAACCCTAACCCAAACCATAACCCCTAACAATAACCCTAACCCAAACCATAACCCCAACCCCTAACAATAACCATAACCCAAACCATAACCCCTAACCCCTAACAATAACCCTAACCCAAACCATAACCCCAACCCCTAACAACAACCCTAACCCAAAAACCTAACCCAAACCATAACCATAACCCCAACCATAACCATAACCCAAACCATAACCCCTAACCCCTAACAATAACCCTAACCCAAACCATAACCCCAACCCCTAACAATAACCCTAACCTAAACCATAACCCCAACCATAACCATAACCCAAACCATAACCATAACCCAAAACATAACCCCTAACCCCTAACAATAACCCTCAACAAAACCATAACCCCAACCCCTAACAATAACCCTAACCCAAACCATAACCCCAATCATAACCATAACCCAAACCATAACCCCTAATCCCTTACAATAACCCTAGCCCAAACCATAACCCCAACCCCTAACAATAACCCTAACCTAAACCATAACCATAACCCAAACCATAACCCCTAACCCCTAACAAGAACCCTAACCCAAACCATAATCCCATCCATAGCCATAACCCCAACCATAACCATAACCCAAACCATAACCCCCAACCCCTAACAATAACCATAACCCAAACCATAACCCCCAACCCCTAACAATAACCCTAACCCAAACCATAACCCAAACCATAACCCAAACCATAACCCAAACCATAACCCAAACCATAACCCAAACCATAACCCAAACCATAACCCAAACCATAACCCAAACCATAACCCAAACCATAACCCAAACCATAACCCAAACCATAACCCAAACCATAACCCCAACCATAACCATAACCCAAACCATAACCATAACCCAAAACATAACCCCTAACCCCTAACAATAACCCTCAACCAAACCATAACCCCAACCCCTAACAATAACCCTAACCCAAACCATAACCCCAATCATAACCATAACCCAAACCATAACCCCTAATCCCTTACAATAACCCTAACCCAAACCATAACCCCAACCCCTAACAATAACCCTAACCTAAACCATAACCCCTAACAAGAACCCTAACCCAAACCATAATCCCATCCATAGCCATAACCCCAACCATAACCATAACCCAAACCATAATCCCATCCATAGCCATAACCCCAACCATAACCATAACCCAAACCATAACCCAAACCATAACCCAAACCATAACCCAAACCATAACCCAAACCATAACCCAAACCATAACCCAAACCATAACCCAAACCATAACCCAAACCATAACCCAAACCATAACCCAAACCAGAACCCAAACCAGAACCCAAACCAGAACCCAAACAATAACCCTAACCCAAACCATAACCCTAACCCAAACCATAACCCTAACCCAAACCATAACCCTAACCCAAACCATAACCCTAACCCAAACCATAACCCTAACCCAAACCATAACCCTAACCCAAACCATAACCCTAACCCAAACCATAACCCTAACCCAAACCATAACCAGATTCCCAACCATAACCATAACCCCAACCAAAACCATATTCCCAACCATAGCCATAACTCCAACCATATCCCCAACCATAACCATAACCCTAACCGATAACCCCAACCATAACACCAACCATAACACCAACCATAACCCCAACCATAACCCAAACCCTAACCCCAACCCCTAACAATAACCCTAACCCTAACCCAAACCATAACCCCTAACCCCTAACAATATCCCTAACCCAAACCATAACCCCTAACAATAACCCTAACCCAAACCATAACCCCAACCCCTAACAATAACCATAACCCAAACCATAACCCCTAACAATAACCCTAACCCAAACCATAACCCCAACCCCTAACAATAACCCTAACCCAAAAACCTAACCCAAACCATAACCATATTCCCAACCATAACCATAACCCAAACCATAACCCCTAACCCCTAACAATAACCCTAACCCAAACCATAACCCCAACCCCTAACAATAACCCTAACCCAAACCATAACCCCAATCATAACCATAACCCAAACCATAACCCCTAATCCCTTACAATGACCCTAGCCCAAACCATAACCCCAACCCCTAACAATAACCCTAACCTAAACCATAACCATAACCCAAACCATAACCCCTAACCCCTAACAAGAACCCTAACCCAAACCATAATCCCATCCATAGCCATAACCCCAACCATAACCCAAACCCTAACCCCAACCCCGAACAATAACCCTAACCCTAACCCAAACCATAACCCCTAACCCCTAACAATATCCCTAACCCAAACCATAACCCCTAACAATAACCCTAACCCAAACCATAACCCCAACCCCTAACAATAACCATAACCCAAACCATAACCCCTAACCCCTAACAATAACCCTAACCCAAACCATAACCCCAACCCCTAACAATAACCCTAACCCAAAAACCTAACCCAAACCATAACCATAACCCCAACCATAACCATAACCCAAACCATAACCCCTAACCCCTAACAATAACCCTAACCCAAACCATAACCCCAACCCCTAACAATAACCCTAACCTAAACCATAACCCCAACCATAACCATAACCCAAACCATAACCATAACCCAAAACATAACCCCTAACAATAACCCTCAACAAAACCATAACCCCAACCCCTAACAATAACCCTAACCTAAACCATAACCATAACCCAAACCATAACCCCTAACCCCTAACAAGAACCCTAACCCAAACCATAATCCCATCCATAGCCATAACCCCAACCATAACCATAACCCAAACCATAACCCCCAACCCCTAACAATAACCCTAACCCAAACCATAACCCCAATCATAACCATAACCCAAACCATAACCCCTAATCCCTTACAATAACCCTAACCCAAACCATAACCCCAACCCCTAACAATAACCCTAACCTAAACCATAACCCCTAACAAGAACCCTAACCCAATCCATAATCCCATCCATAGCCATAACCCCAACCATAACCATAACCCAAACCATAACCCAAACCATAACCCAAACCATAACCCAAACCATAACCCAAACCATAACCCAAACCATAACCCAAACCATAACCCAAACCATAACCCAAACCATAACCCAAACCATAACCCAAACCATAACCCAAACCATAACCCAAACCATAACCCAAACCATAACCCAAACCATAACCCAAACCATAACCCAAACCATAACCCAAACCATAACCCAAACCATAACCCAAACCATAACCCAAACCATAACCCAAACCATAACCCCAACCCCTAACAATAACCCTAACCTAAACCATAACCCCTAACAAGAACCCTAACCCAAACCATAATCCCATCCATAGCCATAACCCCATCCATAGCCATAACCTCAACCATAACCCCCAACCCCTAACAATAACCCTAACCCAAACCATAACCCAAACAACCATAACCACGTGCTGCCAGAGGACCTCGGCACGCCCGGTGAATACCTTGTTGAAGACAGGCAGGCCTCGGTTCACCTTGTTGGCCAAAGTGGCAAAGGACCTCTGGGGAGGGGGGGGGAGATGTCGGTTCCAACTTTCCTGGGAAAACAGACGGATAGACGGCCTCCTGGCACGCCTACCGGGAATCGTCCTGGTCTTTAGATTTTTCGTCTGACAACAACTCGTCCCACTCTGGATGACAAAATGGGGAAACAAGTGCCATCTATCACATATAAACCGAAAGCCTTTTAATGACCGACTATCTGGTAAACGTCCCAGACAAGACCGGCAGGCCGGCCCTCTCGGTTAAAAATGGACTGAGCATCTGCCAATTACCGACTCTAACCTTGCCTTGGCTGGCTCCAAAATGGAAAAAAATAACATCTTGTACATTTAAGTTTCAATTACTCACGTTTCACTGTATTCCACCACCCCATCAAACTGTCCGTATCCTGTGAAGAAGAAAGGAAGGAAGGGCGTAAGTGAGACGAGACGGAAAGAGGCGGCGGCTGGAGAGAGAGCGAGAGAGAGAGCGAGAGAGAGCGAGAGAGAGCGAGAGAGCCAGAGAGCAAGAGAGCAAGAGAGCAAGAGAGCAAGAGAGCAAACGAGAGAGAGAGAGAGCGCGGGAGCAAACGAGAGAGAGAGAGCGTGGGAGCAAACGAGAGAGAGAGAGAGCGCGGGAGCAAACGACAGAGAGAGAGAGCGCGAGAGCAAACGAGCGCGAACGAGAGCGAGCGGGCGCGCGAGAGCCGAGCGGGCGCGAGTGCGAACGGGCGGCCCGCGAGAGCGAACGGGCGGGCGCGAGAGCGAACGGGCGGGCGCGAGAGCGAATGGGCGGGTGCGAGAGTTATGGTTGAGAGCGAGAACGAGCGCGAGAGCGAACGGGCGGGCGCGAGAGCGAACGGGCGGGCGCGGAGAGCGAACGGGCGGGCGCAAGAGTTATGGTTGAGAGCGAGAACGAGCGCCGAGAACGAGCGCGAGAACGAGTGCGAGAGAAAGAGAAAAAAAGAGAGAGAGAAAAGAAGAGGAAGAAGAAGAAGAAGAAGAAGAAGAAGAAGAAGAAGAAGAAGAAGAAGAAGAAGAAGAAGAAGAAGAAGAAGAAGAAGAAGAAGAAGAAGAAGAAGAAGAAGAAGAAGAAGAAGAAGAAGAAGAAGAAGAGGAAGAAGAAGAGGAAGAAGAAGAGGAAGAAGAAGAGGAAGAAGAAGAGGAAGAAGAAGAGGAAGAAGAAGAGGAAGAAGAAGAGGAAGAAGAGAAGAAGAAGAAGAAGAAGAGGAAGAAGAAGAGGAAGAAGAAGAAGAAGAAGAAGAAGAAGAGGAAGAAGAACAAGAGGAAGAAGAACAAGCGGAAGAAGAACAAGAGGAAGAGGAACAAGAAGAAGAGGAACAAGAAGAAGAGGAACAAGAAGAAGAAGAAGAAGAGGAAGAGGAAGAAGAGGAGGGGAAGAGGGAGGGGAAGAGGGAGGGGAAGAGGAGGGAGAGGGGGGGGAAGAGGAGGGAGAGGGGGGAAGAGGAGGGAGAGGGGGGAAAGAGGAGGGAGAGGGGGGGAAGAGGAGGGTGAGGGGGGGAGAGGAGGGAGAGGGGGGAGCGGGGGGGGGAAGAGGAGGGAGAGGGGGGAGAGGGGGGGAAGAGGAGGGAGAGGGGGGGAGAGAGGGGGGGGGAGAGGAGGGAGAGGGGGGGAAGAGGAGGGAGAGGGGGGAGAGGGGGGGAAGAGGAGGGAGAGGGGGGGCAGCGGTCGGGGGGGAGGAGAAGACATTGACGTTGTCCGAGATGCTGGCGGAAGCTGATCTGATCCCTCCGGCCGTGGCGATGAGCGAGGCCCCAAAGGTGAAGGGCGTCAGGGCCAGGCCGGCGATGGCCGTCACGCCGGTTACTTTGGCCTTCTGGTGGAAGGTGGCCAGGTGGCCGGCCAGGGCGCGGAGCTTCACCACGTGCTGCCAGAGGACCTCGGCGCGCCAGGTGAATACCTTGTTGAAGACAGGCAGGGCTCGGTTCACCTTGTTGGTCAAAGTGGAAAATGACCTGTGGGGAGGGGGGAGATGTCGGGTCCAACTTCCCCTGGAAAACAGACGGATAGACGGCCTCCCGGCACGCCTACCGGGAATCGTCCCGGTCTTTAAATTCTTCGTCTGACGACAACTCGTCCCACTCTGGATGAGAAAAATGGGGGAAAAAAGTGCCATCTATCACATATAAACCGAAAGCCTTTTTATGACCGACTGTGTGTGTGGTGGGGGGTGGGGGGTCACCTCTTTTGGGGCGCCACATTACTGGACAATATTGCAGGGTTTTTGGGTCGGAAAGAATAATTGCAGGGTGCACTTTTTCCAAACGGCCACAAGATGGCAGCAGGAGATCATATTACTGGGAAGTAATTTTCAAATCAAAGCGTATGGGAGGCATTTTGGTTTTCAAGACCAATTGCGGGTTACGTCATTAATCTTGCCTACGAATAAACTAGTTTCAGGGTTAGGGTTATAGTCAATTAAAAGTCAAATCAATTAGAAGAAACTTACATAAGACGACATCTTGAGACAACTTGCGTTGGCGCCCAAAAGAACCTGTAAAGTGGTATGGATTGAGAACGTGTTGCTGCAGTACTTTTTACTTTGAAAAAAATACAAGGCACAACGATATATATTATCATTTAAAATTGACAATATATAGTGGTAGCTCGACAAGAAAGAGAAAGATAGAGAGAGGAGAAGGAGAGGAGGGAGAGAGAGAGAGAGAGAGGAGAAGAAGAGGAGGGAGAGACAGAGAGAGGAGAAGAAGAGGAGGGAGAGAGAGAAGAAGAGGAGGGAGAGAGAGAAGAAGAGGAGGGAGAGAGAGAAGAAGAGGAGGGAGAGAGAGAAGAAGAGGAGGGAGAGAGAGAGGCGGCGGTCGGGGGGAGAGAGAGAGAGAAAAAAAAAGAGAAAAAAGAGAGAAATAAAGAGAAAAAGAGAGAAAGAGAAAAAAAGAGAAAGAGAAAATAAGAGAACCAAACCATAACCCCTAACCCCTAACAATAACCCTAACCCAAACCATAACCCCAACCCCTGACAATAACCCTAACCTAAACCATAACCCCAACCATAACCATAACCCAAACCATAATCATACCCCAAAACATAACCCCTAACCCCTAACAATAACCCTCAACCAAACCATAACCCCAACCCCTAACAATAACCCTAACCCAAACCAGAACCCCAATCATAACCATAACCCAAACCATAACCCCTAATCCCTTACAATAACCCTAACCCAAACCATAACCCCAACACCTAACAATAACCCTAACCTAAACCATAACCCCTAACAAGAACCCTAACCCAAACCATAATCCCATCCATAGCCATAACCCCAACCATAACCATAACCCAAACCATAACCCCAAACCCCTAACAATAACCCTAACCCAAACCATAACCCAAACCATAACCCAAACCATTACCCAAACCATAACCCAAACCATAACCCAAACCATAACCCAAACCATAACCCAAACCATAACCCAAACCATAACCCAAACCATAACCCAAACCATAACCCAAACCATAACCCAAACCATAACCCAAACCATAACCCAAACCATAACCCAAACCATAACCCAAACCATAACCCAAACCATAACCCAAACCATAACCCAAACCATAACCCAAACCATAACCCAAACCATAACCCAAACCATAACCCTAACCCAAACCATAATCCCATCCATAGCCATAACCCCAACCGTAACCATAACCCAAACCATAACCCAAACCATAACCCAAACCATAACCCAAACCATAACCCAAACCCTAACCCAAACCATAATCCCATCCATAGCCATAACCCCAACCGTAACCATAACCCAAACCATAACCCAAACCATAACCCAAACCATAACCCAAACCATAACCCAAACCATAACCCAAACCATAACCCAAACCATAACCCAAACCATAACCCAAACCATAACCCAAACCATAACCCAAATAATAACCCTGACCCAAACCATAACCCTAACCCAAACCATAACCCTAACCCAAACCATAACCCTAACCCAAACCATAACCCTAACCCAAACCATAACCCTAACCCAAACCATAACCAGATTCCCAACCATAACCATAACCCCAACCAAAACCATATTCCCAACCATAGCCATAACTCCAACCATATCCCCAACCATAACCATAACCCTAACCGATAACCCCAACCATAACACCAACCATAACCCCAACCATAACCCAAACCCTAACCCCAACCCCTAACAATAACCCTAACCCTAACCCAAACCATAACCCCTAACCCCTAACAATATCCCTAACCCAAACCATAACCCCTAACAATAACCCTAACCCAAACCATAACCCCAACCCCTAACAATAACCATAACCCAAACCATAACCCCTAACCCCTAACAATAACCCTAACCCAAACCATAACCCCAACCCCTAACAATAACCCTAACCCAAAAACCTAACCCAAACCATAACCATAACCCCAACCATAACCATAACCCAAACCATAACCCCTAACCCCTAACAATAACCCTAACCCAAACCATAACCCCAACCCCTAACAATAACCCTAACCTAAACCATAACCCCAACCATAACCATAACCCAAACCATAACCATAACCCAAAACATAACCCCTAACCCCTAACAATAACCCTCAACAAAACCATAACCCCAACCCCTAACAATAACCCTAACCCAAACCATAACCCCAATCATAACCATAACCCAAACCATAACCCCTAATCCCTTACAATAACCCTAGCCCAAACCATAACCCCAACCCCTAACAATAACCCTAACCTAAACCATAACCATAACCCAAACCATAACCCCTAACCCCTAACAAGAACCCTAACCCAAACCATAATCCCATCCATAGCCATAACCCCAACCATAACCATAACCCAAACCATAACCCCCAACCCCTAACAATAACCATAACCCAAACCATAACCCCCAACCCCTAACAATAACCCTAACCCAAACCATAACCCAAACCATAACCCAAACCATAACCCAAACCATAACCCAAACCATAACCCAAACCATAACCCAAACCATAACCCAAACCATAACCCAAACCATAACCCAAAACATAACCATAACCCAAAACATAACCCCTAACCCCTAACAATAACCCTCAACCAAACCATAACCCCAACCCCTAACAATTACCCTAACCCAAACCATAACCCCAATCATAACCATAACCCAAACCATAACCCCTAATCCCTTACAATAACCCTAACCCAAACCATAACCCCTAATCCCTTACAATAACCCTAACCCAAACCATAACCCCAACCCCTAACAATAACCCTAACCTAAACCATAACCCCTAACAAGAACCCTAACCCAAACCATAATCCCATCCATAGCCATAACCCCAACCATAACCATAACCCAAACCATAACCCAAACCATAACCCAAACCATAACCCAAACCATAACCCAAACCATAACCCAAACCATAACCCAAACCATAACCCAAACCATAACCCAAACCATAACCCAAACCATAACCCAAACCATAACCCAAACCATAACCCAAACCATAACCCAAACCATAACCCAAACCATAACCCAAACCATAACCCAAACCATAACCCAAACCATAACCCAAACCATAACCCAAACCATAACCAAAACCATAACCCAAACCATAACCCAAACAATAACCCTAACCCAAACCATAACCCAAACCATAACCCAAACCATAACCCAAACCATAACCCAAACCATAACCCAAACCATAACCCAAACCATAACCCAAACCATAACCCAAACCATAACCCAAACCATAACCCAAACCATAACCCAAACCATAACCCAAACAATAACCCTAACCCAAACCATAACCATAACCCCAACCATAACCATAACCCAAACCATAACCATAACCCAAACCATAACCCCTAACCCCTAACAATAACCCTAACCCAAACCATAACCCCAACCCCTAACAATAACCCTAACATAAACCATAACCCCAACCATAACCATAACCCAAACCATAACCATAACCCAAAACATAACCTCTAACCCCTAACAATAACCCTCAACAAAACCATAACCCCAACCCCTAACAATAACCCTAACCCAAACCATAACCCCAATCATAACCATAACCCAAACCATAACCCCTAATCCCTTACAATAACCCTAGCCCAAACCATAACCCAAACCCCTAACAATAACCCTAACTTAAACCATAACCATAACCCAAACCATAACCCCTAACCCCTAACAAGAACCCTAACCCAAACCATAATCCCATCCATAGCCATAACCCCAACCATAACCATAACCCAAACCATAACCCCCAACCCCTAACAATAACCATAACCCAAACCATAACCCCCAACCCCTAACAATAACCCTAACCCAAACCATAACCCAAACCATAACCCAAACCATAACCCAAACCATAACCCAAACCATAACCCAAACCATAACCCAAACCATAACCCAAACCATAACCCAAACCATAACCCAAACCATAACCCAAACCATAACCCAAACCATAACCCCAACCATAACCATAACCCAAACCATAACCATAACCCAAAACATAACCCCTAACCCCTAACAATAACCCTCAACAAAACCATAACCCCAACCCCTAACAATAACCCTAACCCAAACCATAACCCCAATCATAACCATAACCCAAACCATAACCCCTAATCCCTTACAATAACCCTAGCCCAAACCATAACCCCAACCCCTAACAATAACCCTAACCTAAACCATAACCATAACCCAAACCATAACCCCAACCCCTAACAATAACCCTAACCTAAACCATAACCATAACCCAAACCATAACCCCTAACCCCTAACAAGAACCCTAACCCAAACCATAATCCCATCCATAGCCATAACCCCAACCATAACCATAACCCAAACCATAACCCCCAACCCCTAACAATAACCCTAACCCAAACCATAACCCCAATCATAACCATAACCCAAACCATAACCCCTAATCCCTTACAATAACCCTAACCCAAACCATAACCCCAACCCCTAACAATAACCCTAACCTAAACCATAACCCCTAACAAGAACCCTAACCCAAACCATAATCCCATCCATAGCCATAACCCCAACCATAACCATAACCCAAACCATAACCCAAACCATAACCCAAACCATAACCCAAACCATAACCCAAACCATAACCCAAACCATAACCCAAACCATAACCCAAACCATAACCCAAACCATAACCCAAACCATAACCCAAACCATAACCCAAACCATAACCCAAACCATAACCCAAACCATAACCCAAACCATAACCCAAACCATAACCCCAACCCCTAACAATAACCCTAACCTAAACCATAACCCCTAACAAGAACCCTAACCCAAACCATAATCCCATCCATAGCCATAACCCCATCCATAGCCATAACCCCAACCATAACCATAACCCAAACCATAACCCCCAACCCCTAACAATAACCCTAACCCAAACCATAACCCCCAACCCCTAACAATAACCATAACCCAAACCATAACCCCCAACCCCTAACAATAACCCTAACCCAAACCATAACCCAAACCATAACCCAAACCATAACCCAAACCATAACCCAAACCATAACCCAAACCATAACCCAAACCATAACCCAAACCATAACCCAAACCATAACCCAAACCATAACCCAAACCATAACCCAAACCATAACCCAAACCATAACCCAAACCATAACCCAAACCATAACCCAAACCTTAACCCAAACCATAACCCCAACCCCTAACAATAACCCTAACCTAAACCATAACCCCTAACAAGAACCCTAACCCAAACCATAATCCCATCCATAGCCATAACCCCATCCATAGCCATAACCCCAACCATAACCATAACCCAAACCATAACCCCCAACCCCTAACAATAACCCTAACCCAAACCATAACCCAAACAACCATAACCACGTGCTGCCAGAGGACCTCGGCACGCCCGGTGAATACCTTGTTGAAGACAGGCAGGCCTCGGTTCACCTTGTTGGCCAAAGTGGCAAAGGACCTCTGGGGAGGGGGGGGGAGATGTCGGTTCAAACTTTCCTGGAAAACAGACGGATAGACGGCCTCCTGGCACGCCTACCGGGAATCGTCCTGGTCTTTAGATTTTTCGTCTGACAACAACTCGTCCCACTCTGGATGACAAAATGGGAAAACAAGTGCCATCTATCACATATAAACCGAAAGCCTTTTAATGACCGACTATCTGGTAAACGTCCCAGACAAGACCGGCAGGCCGGCCCTCTCGGTTAAAAATGGACTGAGCATCTGCCAATTACCGACTCTAACCTTGCCTTGGCTGGCTCCAAAATGGAAAAAAATAACATCTTGTACATTTAAGTTTCAATTACTCACGTTTCACTGTATTCCACCACCCCATCAAACTGTCCGTATCCTGTGAAGAAGAAAGGAAGGAAGGGCGTAAGTGAGACGAGACGGAAAGAGGCGGCGGCTGAGAGAGAGCGAGAGAGAGCGAGAGAGCCAGAGAGCAAGAGAGCAAGAGAGCAAGAGAGCAAACGAGAGAGAGAGAGAGAGAGCGCGGGAGCAAACGAGAGAGAGAGAGCGTGGGAGCAAACGAGAGAGAGAGAGAGAGCGCGGGAGCAAACGACAGAGAGAGCGCGGAGAGCAAACGAGCGCGAACGAGAGCGAGCGGGCGCTGAGAGCGATGCGGGGCGCGAGTGCGAACGGGCGTCCGCGAGAGCGAACGGGCGGGGCGCGAAAGCGAACGGGCGGGGCGCGAGAGCGAATGGGCGGGGTGCGAGAGTTATGGTTGAGAGCGAGAACGAGCGCGAGAGCGAAACGGGCGGGCGCGAGAGCGAACGGGGCGGGCGCAAGAGTTATGGTTGAGAGCGAGAACGAGCGCGAGGAACGAGCGCGAGAACGAGTGCGAGAGAAAGAGAAAAAAAGAGAGAGAGAAAGAAGAGGAAGAAGAAGAAGAAGAAGAAGAAGAAGAAGAAGAAGAAGAAGAAGAAGAAGAAGAAGAAGAAGAAGAAGAAGAAGAAGAAGAGGAAGAAGAAGAAGAAGAAGAAGAAGAAGAAGAAGAAGAAGAAGAAGAAGAAGAAGAAGAAGAAGAAGAAGAAGAAGAAGAAGAGGAAGAAGAAGAGGAAGAAGAAGAGGAAGAAGAAGAGGAAGAAGAAGAGGAAGAAGAAGAGGAAGAAGAAGAGGAAGAAGAAGAGGAAGAAGAAGAGGAAGAAGAAGAGGAAGAAGAAGAAGAAGAAGAAGAAGAAGAAGAAGAAGAAGAAGAAGAAGAGGAAGAAGAAGAAGAAGAAGAAGAAGAAGAAGAAGAAGAAGAAGAAGAAGAAGAAGAAGAAGAAGAAGAAGAAGAAGAAGAGGAAGAAGAACAAGCGGAAGAAGAACAAGCGGAAGAAGAACAAGAGGAAGAGGAACAAGAAGAAGAGGAACAAGAAGAAGAGGAACAAGAAGAAGAAGAAGAGGAAGAGGAAGAAGAGGGAGGGGAAGAGGGAGGGGAAGAGGGAGGGGAAGAGGAGGGAGAGGGGGGGAAGAGGAGGGAGAGGGGGGAAGAGGAGGGAGAGGGGGGAAGAGGAGGGAGAGGGGGGGAAGAGGAGGGAGAGGGGGGGAGAGGAGGGAGAGGGGGGGAGAGGAGGGAGAGGGGGGGAAGAGGAGGGAGAGGGGGGGAAGAGGAGGGAGAGGGGGGGCAGCGGTCGGGGGGAGGAGAAGGGGGGCGGCCGGGGGGAGGAGAAGACATTGACGTTGTCCGAGATGCTGGCGGAAGCTGATCTGATCCCTCCGGCCGTGGCGATGAGCGAGGCCCCAAAGGTGAAGGGCGTCAGGGCCAGGCCGGCGATGGCCGTCACGCCGGTTACTTTGGCCTTCTGGTGGAAGGTGGCCAGGTGGCCGGCCAGGGCGCGGAGCTTCACCACGTGCTGCCAGAGGACCTCGGCGCGCCAGGTGAATACCTTGTTGAAGACAGGCAGGGCTCGGTTCACCTTGTTGGTCAAAGTGGAAAATGACCTGTGGGGAGGGGGGAGATGTCGGTTCCAACTTCCCTGGAAAACAGACGGATAGACGGCCTCCCGGCACGCCTACCGGGAATCGTCCCGGTCTTTAAATTCTTCGTCTGACGACAACTCGTCCCACTCTGGATGAGAAAATGGGGGAAAAAAGTGCCATCTATCACATATAAACCGAAAGCCTTTTTATGACCGACTGTGTGTGTGGTGGGGGGTGGGGGGTCACCTCTTTTGGGGCGCCACATTACTGGACAATATTGCAGGGTTTTTGGGTCGGAAAGAATAATTGCAGGGTGCACTTTTTCCAAACGGCCACAAGATGGCAGCAGGAGATCATATTACTGGGAAGTAATTTTCAAATCAAAGCGTATGGGAGGCATTTTGGTTTTCAAGACCAATTGCGGGTTATGTCATTAATCTTGCCTACGAATAAACTAGTTTCAGGGTTAGGGTTATAGTCAATTAAAAGTCAAATCAATTAGAAGAAACTTACATAAGACGACATCTTGAGACAACTTTCGTTGGCGCCCAAAAGAACCTGTAAAGTGGTATGGATTGAGAACGTGTTGCTGCAGTACTTTTTACTTTGAAAAAAATACAAGGCACAACGATATATATTATCATTTAAAATTGACAATATATAGTGGTAGCTCGACAAGAAAGAGAAAGATAGAGAGAGGAGAAGGAGAGGAGGGAGAGAGAGAGAGAGAGAGGAGAAGAAGAGGAGGGAGAGACAGAGAGAGGAGAAGAAGAGGAGGGAGAGAGAGAAGAAGAGGAGGGAGAGAGAGAAGAAGAGGAGGGAGAGAGAGAAGAAGAGGAGGGAGAGAGAGAGGCGGCGGTCGGGGGGAGAGAGAGAGAAAAAAAAGAGAAAAAAGAGAGAGATAAAGAGAAAAAGAGAGAAAGAGAAAAAAAGAGAAAGAGAAAATAAGAGAACCAAACCATAACCCCTAACCCCTAACAATAACCCTAACCCAAACCATAACCCCAACCCCTGACAATAACCCTAACCTAAACCATAACCCCAACCATAACCATAACCCAAACCATAATCATACCCCAAAACATAACCCCTAACCCCTAACAATAACCCTCAACCAAACCATAACCCCAACCCCTAACAATAACCCTAACCCAACCCAGAACCCCAATCATAACCATAACCAAAACCATAACCCCTAATCCCTTACAATAACCCTAACCCAAACCATAACCCCAACCCCTAACAATAACCCTAACCTAAACCATAACCCCTAACAAGAACCCTAACCCAAACCATAATCCCATCCATAGCCATAACCCCAACCATAACCATAACCCAAACCATAACCCCAAACCCCTAACAATAACCCTAACCCAACCCAGAACCCCAATCATAACCATAACCCAAACCATAACCCCTAATCCCTTACAATAACCCTAACCCAAACCATAACCCCAACCCCTAACAATAACCCTAACCTAAACCATAACCCCTAACAAGAACCCTAACCCAAACCATAATCCCATCCATAGCCATAACCCCAACCATAACCATAACCCAAACCATAACCCCCAACCTCTAACAATAACCCTAACCCAAACCATAACCCAAACCATAACCCAAACCATTACCCAAACCATAACCCAAACCATAACCCAAACCATAACCCAAACCATAACCCAAACCATAACCCAAACCATAACCCAAACCATAACCCAAACCATAACCCAAACCATAACCCAAACCATAACCCAAACCATAACCCAAACCATAACCCAAACCATAACCCAAACCATAACCCAAACCATAACCCAAACCATAACCCAAACCATAACCCAAACCATAACCCAAACCATAACCCAAACCATAACCCAAACCATAACCCAAACCATAACCCAAACCATAACCCAAACCATAACCCAAACCATAACCCAAACCATAACCCAAACCATAACCCAAACCATAACCCAAACCATAACCCAAACCATAACCCAAACCATAACCCAAACCATAACCCAAACCATAACCCAAACCATAACCCCTAACCCCTAACAATAACCCTAACCCAAACCATAACCCCAACGCCTAACAATAACCCTAACCCAAACCATAACCCCAACCCCTAACAACAACCCTAACCTAAAACATAACCCCAACCATAACCATAACCCCTAACCCCTACCAATAACCCTAACCCAAACCATAACCCAAATGCCTAACAATAACCCTAACCCAAACCATAATCCCATCCATAACCATAACCTCAACAATAACCCTAACCCCTAACCCCTAAAAATAACGCTAACCCAAACCTTAACCCCAACCATAACCTTAACCATAACCGCAAACCAAGCCATAACCCCTAAACCCTAACAATAACCCTAACCTTAACCATAACCCCAAACATAACCTTAAGCATAACGGTAAACCAAACCATAACCCCTAAACCCTAACAATAACCCTAACCCAAACCATAACCCCAACCATAACCATAACCCCTAACCCCTACCAATAACCCTAACCCAAACCATAACCCAAATCCCTAACAATAACCCTAACCCAAACCATAACCCCAACCCCTAACAATAACCCCAACCTAAACCATAACCCCAACCATAACCCCAACCATAACCATAACCATAACCCAAACCATAACCCCTAACCCCTAACAATAACCCTAACCCAAACCCCTAACAAGGACCCTAACCCAAACCATAACCCCAACCATAACCAGATTCCCAACCATAACCATAACCCCAACCAAAACCATATTCCCAACCATAGCCATAACTCCAACCATATCCCCAACCATAACCATAAGCCTAACCGATAACCCCAACCATAACACCAACCATAACCCCAACCATAACCCAAACCCTAACCCCAACCCCTAACAATAACCCTAACCCTAACCCAAACCATAACCCCTAATAATATCCCTAACCCAAACCATAACTCTTAACAATAACCCTAACCCAAACCATAACCCCAACCCCTAACAATAACCATAACCCAAACCATAACCCCTAACCCCTAACAATAACCCTAACCCAAACCATAACCCCAACCCCTAACAATAACCCTAACCCAAAACCTAACCCAAACCATACCCATAACCCCAACCATAACCATAACCCAAATGCCTAATAATAACCCTAACCCAAACCATAATCCCATCCATAACCATAACCTCAACAATAACCCTAACCCCTAACCCCTAAAAATAACGCTAACCCAAACCTTAACCCCAACCATAACCTTAACCATAACCGCAAACCAAGCCATAACCCCTAAACCCTAACAATAACCCTAACCTTAACCATAACCCCAAACATAACCTTAAGCATAACGGTAAACCAAACCATAACCCCTAAACCCTAACAATAACCCTAACCCAAACCATAACCCCAACCATAACCATAACCCCTAACCCCTACCAATAACCCTAACCCAAACCATAACCCAAATCCCTAACAATAACCCTAACCCAAACCATAACCCCAACCCCTAACAATAACCCCAACCTAAACCATAACCCCAACCATAACCCCAACCATAACCATAACCATAACCCAAACCATAACCCCTAACCCCTAACAATAACCCTAACCCAAACCCCTAACAAGAACCCTAACCCAAACCATAACCCCAACCATAACCAGATTCCCAACCATAACCATAACCCCAACCAAAACCATATTCCCAACCATAGCCATAACTCCAACCATATCCCCAACCATAACCATAAGCCTAACCGATAACCCCAACCATAACACCAACCATAACCCCAACCATAACCCAAACCCTAACCCCAACCCCTAACAATAACCCTAACCCTAACCCAAACCATAACCCCTAACAATATCCCTAACCCAAACCATAACTCTTAACAATAACCCTAACCCAAACCATAACCCCAACCCCTAACAATAACCATAACCCAAACCATAACCCCTAACCCCTAACAATAACCCTAACCCAAACCATAACCCCAACCCCTAACAATAACCCTAACCCAAAACCTAACCCAAACCATACCCATAACCCCAACCATAACCATAACCCAAACCATAACCCCTAACCCCTAACAATAACCCTAACCCAAACCATAACCCCAACCCCTAACAATAACCCTAACCTAAACCATAACCCCAACCATAACCATAACCCAAACCATAACCATAACCCAAAACATAACCCCTAACCCCTAACAATAACCCTCAACAAAACCATAACCCCAACCCCTAACAATAACCCTAACCCAAACCATAACCCCAATCATAACCATAACCCAAACCATAACCCCTAATCCCTTACAATAACCCTAGCCCAAACCATAACCCCAACCCCTAACAATAACCCTAACCTAAACCATAACCATAACCCAAACCATAACCCCTAACCCCTAACAAGAACCCTAACCCAAACCATAATCCCATCCATAGCCATAACCCCAACCATAACCATAACCCAAACCATAACCCCCAACCCCTAACAATAACCATAACCCAAACCATAACCCCCAACCCCTAACAATAACCCTAACCCAAACCATAACCCAAACCATAACCCAAACCATAACCCAAACCATAACCCAAACCATAACCCAAACCATAACACCAACCATAACCATAACCCAAACCATAACCATAACCCAAACCATAACCATAACCCAAAACATAACCCCTAACCCCTAACAATAACCCTCAACCAAACCATAACCCCAACCCCTAACAATTACCCTAACCCAAACCATAACCCCAATCATAACCATAACCCAAACCATAACCCCTAATCCCTTACAATAACCCTAATCCCTTACAATAACCCTAACCCAAACCATAACCCCAACCCCTAACAATAACCCTAACCTAAACCATAACCCCTAACAAGAACCCTAACCCAAACCATAATCCCATCCATAGCCATAACCCCAACCATAACCATAACCCAAACCATAACCCAAACCATAACCCAAACCATAACCCAAACCATAACCCAAACCATAACCCAAACCATAACCCAAACCATAACCCAAACCATAACCCAAACCATAACCAAAACCATAACCCAAACCATAACCCAAACCATAACCCAAACCATAACCCAAACCATAACCCAAACAATAACCCTAACCCAAACCATAACCCAAACCATAACCCAAACCATAACCCAAACCATAACCCAAACCATAACCCAAACCATAACCCAAACCATAACCCAAACCATAACCCAAACCATAACCCAAACAATAACCCTAACCCAAACCATAACCCTAACCCAAACCATAACCCTAACCCAAACCATAACCCTAACCCAAACCATAACCCTAACCCAAACCATAACCCTAACCCAAACCATAACCCTAACCCAAACCATAACCAGATTCCCAACCATAACCATAACCCCAACCAAAACCATATTCCCAACCATAGCCATAACTCCAACCATATCCCCAACCATAACCATAACCTTAACCGATAACCCCAACCATAACACCAACCATAACCCCAACCATAACCCAAACCCTAACCCCAACCCCTAACAATAACCCTAACCCAAACCATAACCCCTAACAATAACCCTAACCCAAACCATAACCCCAACCCCTAACAATAACCATAACCCAAACCATAACCCCTAACCCCTAACAATAACCCTAACCCAAACCATAACCCCAACCCCTAACAACAACCCTAACCCAAAAACCTAACCCAAACCATAACCATAACCCCAACCATAACCATAACCAAACCATAACCCCTAACCCCTAACAATAACCCTAACCCAAACCATAACCCCAACCCCTAACAATAACCCTAACCTAAACCATAACCCCAACCATAACCATAACCCAAACCATAACCATAACCCAAAACATAACCCCTAACCCCTAACAATAACCCTCAACAAAACCATAACCCCAACCCCTAACAATAACCCTAACCCAAACCATAACCCCAATCATAACCATAACCCAAACCATAACCCCTAATCCCTTACAATAACCCTAGCCCAAACCATAACCCCAACCCCTAACAATAACCCTAACCTAAACCATAACCATAACCCAAACCATAACCCCTAACCCCTAACAAGAACCCTAACCCAAACCATAATCCCATCCATAGCCATAACCCCAACCATAACCATAACCCAAACCATAACCCCCAACCCCTAACAATAACCATAACCCAAACCATAACCCCCAACCCCTAACAATAACCCTAACCCAAACCATAACCCAAACCATAACCCAAACCATAACCCAAACCATAACCCAAACCATAACCCAAACCATAACCCAAACCATAACCCAAACCATAACCCAAACCATAACCCAAACCATAACCCAAACCATAACCCCAACCATAACCATAACCCAAACCATAACCATAACCCAAAACATAACCCCTAACCCCTAACAATAACCCTCAACCAAACCATAACCCCAACCCCTAACAATAACCCTAACCCAAACCATAACCCCAATCATAACCATAACCCAAACCATAACCCCTAATCCCTTACAATAACCCTAACCCAAACCATAACCCCAACCCCTAACAATAACCCTAACCTAAACCATAACCCCTAACAAGAACCCTAACCCAAACCATAATCCCATCCATAGCCATAACCCCAACCATAACCATAACCCAAACCATAATCCCATCCATAGCCATAACCCCAACCATAACCATAACCCAAACCATAACCCAAACCATAACCCAAACCATAACCCAAACCATAACCCAAACCATAACCCAAACCATAACCCAAACCATAACCCAAACCATAACCCAAACCATAACCCAAACCATAACCCAAACCATAACCCAAACCATAACCCAAACCAGAACCCAAACCAGAACCCAAACCAGAACCCAAACAATAACCCTAACCCAAACCATAACCCTAACCCAAACCATAACCCTAACCCAAACCATAACCCTAACCCAAACCATAACCCTAACCCAAACCATAACCCTAACCCAAACCATAACCCTAACCCAAACCATAACCCTAACCCAAACCATAACCCTAACCCAAACCATAACCCTAACCCAAACCATAACCAGATTCCCAACCATAACCATAACCCCAACCAAAACCATATTCCCAACCATAGCCATAACTCCAACCATATCCCCAACCATAACCATAACCCTAACCGATAACCCCAACCATAACACCAACCATAACACCAACCATAACCCCAACCATAACCCAAACCCTAACCCCAACCCCTAACAATAACCCTAACCCTAACCCAAACCATAACCCCTAACCCCTAACAATATCCCTAACCCAAACCATAACCCCTAACAATAACCCTAACCCAAACCATAACCCCAACCCCTAACAATAACCATAACCCAAACCATAACCCCTAACAATAACCCTAACCCAAACCATAACCCCAACCCCTAACAATAACCCTAACCCAAAAACCTAACCCAAACCATAACCATATTCCCAACCATAACCATAACCCAAACCATAACCCCTAACCCCTAACAATAACCCTAACCCAAACCATAACCCCAACCCCTAACAATAACCCTAACCCAAACCATAACCCCAATCATAACCATAACCCAAACCATAACCCCTAATCCCTTACAATGACCCTAGCCCAAACCATAACCCCAACCCCTAACAATAACCCTAACCTAAACCATAACCATAACCCAAACCATAACCCCTAACCCCTAACAAGAACCCTAACCCAAACCATAATCCCATCCATAGCCATAACCCCAACCATAACCCAAACCCTAACCCCAACCCCGAACAATAACCCTAACCCTAACCCAAACCATAACCCCTAACCCCTAACAATATCCCTAACCCAAACCATAACCCCTAACAATAACCCTAACCCAAACCATAACCCCAACCCCTAACAATAACCATAACCCAAACCATAACCCCTAACCCCTAACAATAACCCTAACCCAAACCATAACCCCAACCCCTAACAATAACCCTAACCCAAAAACCTAACCCAAACCATAACCATAACCCCAACCATAACCATAACCCAAACCATAACCCCTAACCCCTAACAATAACCCTAACCCAAACCATAACCCCAACCCCTAACAATAACCCTAACCTAAACCATAACCCCAACCATAACCATAACCCAAACCATAACCATAACCCAAAACATAACCCCTAACAATAACCCTCAACAAAACCATAACCCCAACCCCTAACAATAACCCTAACCTAAACCATAACCATAACCCAAACCATAACCCCTAACCCCTAACAAGAACCCTAACCCAAACCATAATCCCATCCATAGCCATAACCCCAACCATAACCATAACCCAAACCATAACCCCCAACCCCTAACAATAACCCTAACCCAAACCATAACCCCAATCATAACCATAACCCAAACCATAACCCCTAATCCCTTACAATAACCCTAACCCAAACCATAACCCCAACCCCTAACAATAACCCTAACCTAAACCATAACCCCTAACAAGAACCCTAACCCAATCCATAATCCCATCCATAGCCATAACCCCAACCATAACCATAACCCAAACCATAACCCAAACCATAACCCAAACCATAACCCAAACCATAACCCAAACCATAACCCAAACCATAACCCAAACCATAACCCAAACCATAACCCAAACCATAACCCAAACCATAACCCAAACCATAACCCAAACCATAACCCAAACCATAACCCAAACCATAACCCAAACCATAACCCAAACCATAACCCAAACCATAACCCAAACCATAACCCAAACCATAACCCAAACCATAACCCAAACCATAACCCAAACCATAACCCAAACCATAACCCAAACCATAACCCAAACCATAACCCCAACCCCTAACAATAACCCTAACCTAAACCATAACCCCTAACAAGAACCCTAACCCAAACCATAATCCCATCCATAGCCATAACCCCATCCATAGCCATAACCTCAACCATAACCCCCAACCCCTAACAATAACCCTAACCCAAACCATAACCCAAACAACCATAACCACGTGCTGCCAGAGGACCTCGGCACGCCCGGTGAATACCTTGTTGAAGACAGGCAGGCCTCGGTTCACCTTGTTGGCCAAAGTGGCAAAGGACCTCTGGGGAGGGGGGGGAGATGTCGGTTCCAACTTTCCTGGAAAACAGACGGATAGACGGCCTCCTGGCACGCCTACCGGGAATCGTCCTGGTCTTTAGATTTTTCGTCTGACAACAACTCGTCCCACTCTGGATGACAAAATGGGGAAACAAGTGCCATCTATCACATATAAACCGAAAGCCTTTTAATGACCGACTATCTGGTAAACGTCCCAGACAAGACCGGCAGGCCGGCCCTCTCGGTTAAAAATGGACTGAGCATCTGCCAATTACCGACTCTAACCTTGCCTTGGCTGGCTCCAAAATGGAAAAAAATAACATCTTGTACATTTAAGTTTCAATTACTCACGTTTCACTGTATTCCACCACCCCATCAAACTGTCCGTATCCTGTGAAGAAGAAAGGAAGGAAGGGCGTAAGTGAGACGAGACGGAAAGAGGCGGCGGCTGAGAGAGAGCGAGAGAGAGCGAGAGAGAGCGAGAGAGAGCGAGAGAGCCAGAGAGCAAGAGAGCAAGAGAGCAAGAGAGCAAGAGAGCAAACGAGAGAGAGAGAGAGCGCGGGAGCAAACGAGAGAGAGAGAGCGTGGGAGCAAACGAGAGAGAGAGAGAGCGCGGGAGCAAACGACAGAGAGAGAGAGCGCGAGAGCAAACGAGCGCGAACGAGAGCGAGCGGGCGCGAGAGCGAGCGGGCGCGAGTGCGAACGGGCGGCCGCGAGAGCGAACGGGCGGGCGCGAGAGCGAACGGCGCGGGCGCGAGAGCGAATGGGCGGGTGCGAGAGTTATGGTTGAGAGCGAGAACGAGCGCGAGAGCGAACGGGCGGGCGCGAGAGCGAACGGGCGGGGCGCGAGAGCGAACGGGCGGGCGCAAGAGTTATGGTTGAGAGCGAGAACGAGCGCGAGAACGAGCGCGAGAACGAGTGCGAGAGAAAGAGAAAAAAAGAGAGAGAGAAAGAAGAGGAAGAAGAAGAAGAAGAAGAAGAAGAAGAAGAAGAAGAAGAAGAAGAAGAAGAAGAAGAAGAAGAAGAAGAAGAAGAAGAAGAAGAAGAAGAAGAAGAAGAAGAAGAAGAAGAAGAAGAAGAAGAAGAAGAGGAAGAAGAAGAGGAAGAAGAAGAGGAAGAAGAAGAGGAAGAAGAAGAGGAAGAAGAAGAGGAAGAAGAAGAGGAAGAAGAAGAAGAAGAAGAAGAAGAGGAAGAAGAAGAGGAAGAAGAAGAAGAAGAAGAAGAAGAAGAGGAAGAAGAACAAGAGGAAGAAGAACAAGCGGAAGAAGAACAAGAGGAAGAGGAACAAGAAGAAGAGGAACAAGAAGAAGAGGAACAAGAAGAAGAAGAAGAAGAGGAAGAGGAAGAAGAGGGAGGGGAAGAGGGAGGGGAAGAGGGAGGGGAAGAGGAGGGAGAGGGGGGGAAGAGGAGGGAGAGGGGGGAAGAGGAGGGAGAGGGGGGAAGAGGAGGGAGAGGGGGGGGAAGAGGAGGGTGAGGGGGGGAGAGGAGGGAGAGGGGGGAGCGGGGGGGGGGAAGAGGAGGGAGAGGGGGGAGAGGGGGGGAAGAGGAGGGAGAGGGGGGAGAGGGGGGGGAGAGGAGGGAGAGGGGGGGAAGAGGAGGGAGAGGGGGGGAGAGGGGGGGAAGAGGAGGGAGAGGGGGGGGCAGCGGTCGGGGGGGAGGAGAAGACATTGACGTTGTCCGAGATGCTGGCGGAAGCTGATCTGATCCCTCCGGCCGTGGCGATGAGCGAGGCCCCAAAGGTGAAGGGCGTCAGGGCCAGGCCGGCGATGGCCGTCACGCCGGTTACTTTGGCCTTCTGGTGGAAGGTGGCCAGGTGGCCGGCCAGGGCGCGGAGCTTCACCACGTGCTGCCAGAGGACCTCGGCGCGCCAGGTGAATACCTTGTTGAAGACAGGCAGGGCTCGGTTCACCTTGTTGGTCAAAGTGGAAAATGACCTGTGGGGAGGGGGGAGATGTCGGGTCCAACTTCCCTGGAAAACAGACGGATAGACGGCCTCCCGGCACGCCTACCGGGAATCGTCCCGGTCTTTAAATTCTTCGTCTGACGACAACTCGTCCCACTCTGGATGAGAAAATGGGGGAAAAAAGTGCCATCTATCACATATAAACCGAAAGCCTTTTTATGACCGACTGTGTGTGTGGTGGGGGGTGGGGGGTCACCTCTTTTGGGGCGCCACATTACTGGACAATATTGCAGGGTTTTTGGGTCGGAAAGAATAATTGCAGGGTGCACTTTTTCCAAACGGCCACAAGATGGCAGCAGGAGATCATATTACTGGGAAGTAATTTTCAAATCAAAGCGTATGGGAGGCATTTTGGTTTTCAAGACCAATTGCGGGTTACGTCATTAATCTTGCCTACGAATAAACTAGTTTCAGGGTTAGGGTTATAGTCAATTAAAAGTCAAATCAATTAGAAGAAACTTACATAAGACGACATCTTGAGACAACTTGCGTTGGCGCCCAAAAGAACCTGTAAAGTGGTATGGATTGAGAACGTGTTGCTGCAGTACTTTTTACTTTGAAAAAAATACAAGGCACAACGATATATATTATCATTTAAAATTGACAATATATAGTGGTAGCTCGACAAGAAAGAGAAAGATAGAGAGAGGAGAAGGAGAGGAGGGAGAGAGAGAGAGAGAGAGGAGAAGAAGAGGAGGGAGAGACAGAGAGAGGAGAAGAAGAGGAGGGAGAGAGAGAAGAAGAGGAGGGAGAGAGAGAAGAAGAGGAGGGAGAGAGAGAAGAAGAGGAGGGAGAGAGAGAAGAAGAGGAGGGAGAGAGAGAGGCGGCGGTCGGGGGGAGAGAGAGAGAGAAAAAAAAAGAGAAAAAAGAGAGAAATAAAGAGAAAAAGAGAGAAAGAGAAAAAAAGAGAAAGAGAAAATAAGAGAACCAAACCATAACCCCTAACCCCTAACAATAACCCTAACCCAAACCATAACCCCAACCCCTGACAATAACCCTAACCTAAACCATAACCCCAACCATAACCATAACCCAAACCATAATCATACCCCAAAACATAACCCCTAACCCCTAACAATAACCCTCAACCAAACCATAACCCCAACCCCTAACAATAACCCTAACCCAAACCAGAACCCCAATCATAACCATAACCCAAACCATAACCCCTAATCCCTTACAATAACCCTAACCCAAACCATAACCCCAACACCTAACAATAACCCTAACCTAAACCATAACCCCTAACAAGAACCCTAACCCAAACCATAATCCCATCCATAGCCATAACCCCAACCATAACCATAACCCAAACCATAACCCCAAACCCCTAACAATAACCCTAACCCAAACCATAACCCAAACCATAACCCAAACCATTACCCAAACCATAACCCAAACCATAACCCAAACCATAACCCAAACCATAACCCAAACCATAACCCAAACCATAACCCAAACCATAACCCAAACCATAACCCAAACCATAACCCAAACCATAACCCAAACCATAACCCAAACCATAACCCAAACCATAACCCAAACCATAACCCAAACCATAACCCAAACCATAACCCTAACCCAAACCATAATCCCATCCATAGCCATAACCCCAACCGTAACCATAACCCAAACCATAACCCAAACCATAACCCAAACCATAACCCAAACCATAACCCAAACCCTAACCCAAACCATAATCCCATCCATAGCCATAACCCCAACCGTAACCATAACCCAAACCATAACCCAAACCATAACCCAAACCATAACCCAAACCATAACCCAAACCATAACCCAAACCATAACCCAAACCATAACCCAAACCATAACCCAAACCATAACCCAAATAATAACCCTGACCCAAACCATAACCCTAACCCAAACCATAACCCTAACCCAAACCATAACCCTAACCCAAACCATAACCCTAACCCAAACCATAACCCTAACCCAAACCATAACCAGATTCCCAACCATAACCATAACCCCAACCAAAACCATATTCCCAACCATAGCCATAACTCCAACCATATCCCCAACCATAACCATAACCCTAACCGATAACCCCAACCATAACACCAACCATAACCCCAACCATAACCCAAACCCTAACCCCAACCCCTAACAATAACCCTAACCCTAACCCAAACCATAACCCCTAACCCCTAACAATATCCCTAACCCAAACCATAACCCCTAACAATAACCCTAACCCAAACCATAACCCCAACCCCTAACAATAACCATAACCCAAACCATAACCCCTAACCCCTAACAATAACCCTAACCCAAACCATAACCCCAACCCCTAACAATAACCCTAACCCAAAAACCTAACCCAAACCATAACCATAACCCCAACCATAACCATAACCCAAACCATAACCCCTAACCCCTAACAATAACCCTAACCCAAACCATAACCCCAACCCCTAACAATAACCCTAACCTAAACCATAACCCCAACCATAACCATAACCCAAAACATAACCCCTAACCCCTAACAATAACCCTCAACAAAACCATAACCCCAACCCCTAACAATAACCCTAACCCAAACCATAACCCCAATCATAACCATAACCCAAACCATAACCCCTAATCCCTTACAATAACCCTAGCCCAAACCATAACCCCAACCCCTAACAATAACCCTAACCTAAACCATAACCATAACCCAAACCATAACCCCTAACCCCTAACAAGAACCCTAACCCAAACCATAATCCCATCCATAGCCATAACCCCAACCATAACAATAACCCAAACCATAACCCCCAACCCCTAACAATAACCCTAACCCAAACCATAACCCCAATCATAACCATAACCCAAACCATAACCCCTAATCCCTTACAATAACCCTAACCCAAACCATAACCCCAACCCCTAACAATAACCCTAACCTAAACCATAACCCCTAACAAGAACCCTAACCCAAACCATAATCCCATCCATAGCCATAACCCCAACCATAACCATAACCCAAACCATAACCCAAACCATAACCCAAACCATAACCCAAACCATAACCCAAACCATAACCCAAACCATAACCCAAACCATAACCCAAACCATAACCCAAACCATAACCCAAACCATAACCCAAACCATAACCCAAACCATAACCCAAACCATAACCCAAACCATAACCCAAACCATAACCCAAACCATAACCCAAACCATAACCCAAACCATAACCCAAACCATAACCCCTAACCCCTAACAATAACCCTAACCCAAACCATAACCCCAACGCCTAACAATAACCCTAACCCAAACCATAACCCCAACCCCTAACAACAACCCTAACCTAAACCATAACCCCAACCATATCCATAACCCCTAACCCCTACCAATAACCCTAACCCAAACCATAACCCAAATGCCTAACAATAACCCTAACCCAAACCATAATCCCATCCATAACCATAACCCCAACAATAACCCTAACCCCTAACCCAGGGATGGGCAAACTTTTTGACTTGCGGGCCACTATGGGTTATAAAATTTGAACAAGGGGCCACAGCAGTACATTGACTGCTGGGCCAAATATAATAAAGCGTTGCTTGTAGTATCCAAACCTCATAGTACAGCAAGCACATGCAAATAAATGTTCAACACGTTTCACTAACATTGAGGACTGCATTTTCCAAATGTACAAGAGAAATAGTAGGCCAAATAGATTAGAATAGAAAACTGTGATCTATCAACCCTGGAGATTGCATCTGTTTTTAATACAATTCAATTGAAGGCACCAAGTAAAACAAATATCAAAATTTATTGAAATCTTGATGAATATAACTTTCAACATTCAAAACATTACTACCCAACAACATAGGCGACTAACCTCAATCCTTTCTGTCCCGCTCAGTGCGTAATTAAAAGATGCGCCCTTTCAAACTTTCAATTTTTTTATCATAGTAGAAAAACTCGAACTTTCAGTGGGAACAGTGTTGTTGGCTGATTTTTTCGAACTTGCCTTTGCTCTCCGGACACAAAACACCAGCTGTCTCTATCATGCATTCTTTCAAAAACTCGCCTTCGGAGAAAGGCTTGCTAGCCTTTGCCAGTTTGAAGGCCAGCAAAAAGCTTGTCTTTGTGCTTGCCTCTTGAATTGCAGTTTGCCGGTGGAAAAAATTCTGCTGACTCTGCAAATTAGCCACCAATCTCTGAGCAGTAGCCGCTCGTTGTTGTGTTGACTGCTTGCTAGCGTAGTTTGCATGCTTCGTGGCAAAGTGACGGCTGATATTGTACTCTTTGAAAACAGCAATAGTTTCTTGGCATATCAGACATACAGCGGTTGATCGGACTTCAGTGAAGAAATATTTAGTTGTCCACTCTTTATTAAATACACGACACTCACTGTCCACTTTCCTTTTCTTTGGTCCGCTCATTTTTACAGAAGGGCTCAAATGACAATGAGAAAATTAAAGAGGGATAAATAAAGAGAAAGGCGCGACTCAACAAAGGCCTAAATGTCAGCGCGCCATTCATAGGTGAAACACGGTATTGCATGGACAAGATGTAATGAATGATTTATGAAGCATTATTATTTTATTTATTGGACAAGCTCGGCGGGCCGCATTAAATTGTCTAACGGGCCGTATACGGCCCGCGGGCCGTAGTTTGCCCATGTCTGCCCTAACCCCTAAAAATAACGCTAACCCAAACCTTAACCCCAACCATAACCTTAACCATAACCGCAAACCATAACCCCTAAACCCTAACAATAACCCTAACCTTAACCATAACCCCAAACATAACCTTAAGCATAACCGTAAACCAAACCATAACCCCTAAACCCTAACAATAACCCTAACCCAAACCATAACCCCAACCATAACCATAACCCCTAACCCCTACCAATAACCCTAACCCAAACCATAACCCAAATCCCTAACAATAACCCTAACCCAAACCATAACCCCAACCCCTAACAATAACCCTAACCTAAACCATAACCCCAACCATAACCCCAACCATAACCATAACCATAACCCAAACCATAACCCCTAACCCCTAACAATAACCCTAACCCAAACCCCTAACAAGAACCCTAACCCAAACCATAACCCCAACCATAACCAGATTCCCAACCATAACCATAACCCCAACCAAAACCATATTCCCAACCATAGCCATAACTCCAACCATATCCCCAACCATAACCATAACCCTAACCGATAACCCCAACCATAACACCAACCATAACCCCAACCATAACCCAAACCCTAACCCCAACCCCTAACAATAACCCTAACCCTAACCCAAACCATAACCCCTAACAATATCCCTAACCCAAACCATAACTCCTAACAATAACCCTAACCCAAACCATAACCCCAACCCCTAACAATAACCATAACCCAAACCATAACCCCTAACCCCTAACAATAACCCTAACCCAAACCATAACCCCAACCCCTAACCCAAACCATACCCATAACCCCAACCATAACCATAACCCAAACCATAACCCCTAACCCCTAACAATAACCCTAACCCAAACCATAACCCCAACCCCTAACAATAACCCTAACCTAAACCATAACCCCAACCATAACCATAACCCAAACCATAACCATAACCCAAAACATAACCCCTAACCCCTAACAATAACCCTCAACAAAACCATAACCCCAACCCCTAACAATAACCCTAACCCAAACCATAACCCCAATCATAACCATAACCCAAACCATAACCCCTAATCCCTTACAATAACCCTAGCCCAAACCATAACCCCAACCCCTAACAATAACCCTAACCTAAACCATAACCATAACCCAAACCATAACCCCCAACCCCTAACAATAACCATAACCCAAACCATAACCCCCAACCCCTAACAATAACCCTAACCCAAACCATAACCCAAACCATAACCCAAACCATAACCCAAACCATAACCCAAACCATAACCCAAACCATAACCCAAACCATAACCCAAACCATAACCCAAACCATAACCCAAACCATAACCCAAACCATAACCCAAACCATAACCCAAACCATAACCCAAACCATAACCCAAACCATAACCCCAACCATAACCATAACCCAAACCATAACCATAACCCAAAACATAACCCCTAACCCCTAACAATAACCCTCAACCAAACCATAACCCCAACCCCTAACAATTACCCTAACCCAAACCATAACCCCAATCATAACCATAACCCAAACCATAACCCCTAATCCCTTACAATAACCCTAACCCAAACCATAACCCCAACCCCTAACAATAACCCTAACCTAAACCATAACCCCTAACAAGAACCCTAACCCAAACCATAATCCCATCCATAGCCATAACCCCAACCATAACCATAACCCAAACCATAACCCAAACCATAACCCAAACCATAACCCAAACCATAACCCAAACCATAACCCAAACCATAACCCAAACCATAACCCAAACCATAACCCAAACCATAACCCAAACCATAACCCAAACCATAACCCAAACCATAACCCAAACCATAACCCAAACCATAACCAAAACCATAACCCAAACCATAACCCAAACAATAACCCTAACCCAAACCATAACCCAAACCATAACCCAAACCATAACCCAAACCATAACCCAAACCATAACCCAAACAATAACCCTAACCCAAACCATAACCCAAACAATAACCCTAACCCAAACCATAACCCTAACCCAAACCATAACCCTAACCCAAACCATAACCCTAACCCAAACCATAACCCTAACCCAAACCATAACCCTAACCCAAACCATAACCAGATTCCCAACCATAACCATAACCCCAACCAAAACCATATTCCCAACCATAGCCATAACTCCAACCATATCCCCAACCATAACCATAACCCTAACCGATAACCCCAACCATAACACCAACCATAACCCCAACCATAACCCAAACCCTAACCCCAACCCCTAACAATAACCCTAACCCAAACCATAACCCCTAACAATAACCCTAACCCAAACCATAACCCCAACCCCTAACAATAACCATAACCCAAACCATAACCCCTAACCCCTAACAATAACCCTAACCCAAACCATAACCCCAACCCCTAACAATAACCCTAACCCAAACCATAACCATAACCCCAACCATAACCATAACCCAAACCATAACCCCTAACCCCTAACAATAACCCTAACCCAAACCATAACCCCAACCCCTAACAATAACCCTAACCTAAACCATAACCCCAACCATAACCATAACCCAAACCATAACCATAACCCAAAACATAACCTCTAACCCCTAACAATAACCCTCAACAAAACCATAACCCCAACCCCTAACAATAACCCCAACCCAAACCATAACCCCAATCATAACCATAACCCAAACCATAACCCCTAATCCCTTACAATAACCCTAGCCCAAACCATAACCCCAACCCCTAACAATAACCCTAACCTAAACCATAACCATAACCCAAACCATAACCCCTAACCCCTAACAAGAACCCTAACCCAAACCATAATCCCATCCATAGCCATAACCCCAACCATAACCATAACCCAAACCATAACCCCCAACCCCTAACAATAACCATAACCCAAACCATAACCCCCCACCCCTAACAATAACCCTAACCCAAACCATAACCCAAACCATAACCCAAACCATAACCCAAACCATAACCCAAACCATAACCCAAACCATAACCCAAACCATAACCCAAACCATAACCAAAACCATAACCCAAACCATAACCCAAACCATAACCCAAACCATAACCCAAACCATAACCCAAACCATAACCCAAACCATAACCCAAACCATAACCCAAACCATAACCCAAACCATAACCCAAACCATAACCCCAACCATAACCATAACCCAAACCATAACCATAACCCAAAACATAACCCCTAACCCCTAACAATAACCCTCAACCAAACCATAACCCCAACCCCTAACAATAACCCTAACCCAAACCATAACCCCAATCATAACCATAACCCAAACCATAACCCCTAATCCCTTACAATAACCCTAACCCAAACCATAACCCCAACCCCTAACAATAACCCTAACCTAAACCATAACCCCTAACAAGAACCCTAACCCAAACCATAATCCCATCCATAGCCATAACCCCAACCATAACCATAACCCAAACCATAACCCAAACCATAACCCAAACCATAACCCAAATAATAACCCTAACCCAAACCATAACCCAAACCATAACCCAAACCATAACCCAAACAATAACCCTAACCCAAACCATAACCCAAACCATAACCCAAACCATAACCCAAACCATAACCCAAACCATAACCCAAACAATAACCCTGACCCAAACCATAACCCTAACCCAAACCATAACCCTAACCCAAACCATAACCCTAACCCTAACCCAAACCATAACCCTAACCCAAACCATAACCATAACCCTAACCCAAACCATAACCAGATTCCCAACCATAACCATAACCCCAACCAAAACCATATTCCCAACCATAGCCATAACTCCAACCATATCCCCAACCATAACCATAACCCTAACCGATAACCCCAACCATAACACCAACCATAACCCCAACCATAACCCAAACCCTAACCCCAACCCCGAACAATAACCCTAACCCTAACCCAAACCATAACCCCTAACCCCTAACAATATCCCTAACCCAAACCATAACCCCTAACAATAACCCTAACCCAAACCATAACCCCAACCCCTAACAATAACCATAACCCAAACCATAACCCCTAACCCCTAACAATAACCCTAACCCAAACCATAACCCCAACCCCTAACAATAACCCTAACCCAAAAACCTAACCCAAACCATAACCATAACCCCAACCATAACCATAACCCAAACCATAACCCCTAACCCCTAACAATAACCCTAACCCAAACCATAACCATAACCCAAACCATAACCCCTAACCCCTAACAATAACCCTAACCCAAACCATAACCCCTAACCCCTAACAATAACCCTAACCCAAACCTAACCCCAACCCCTAACAATAACCCTAACCCAAACCATAACCCCAATCATAACCATAACCCAAACCATAACCCCTAATCCCTTACAATGACCCTAGCCCAAACCATAACCCCAACCCCTAACAATAACCCTAACCTAAACCATAACCATAACCCAAACCATAACCCCTAACCCCTAACAAGAACCCTAACCCAAACCATAATCCCATCCATAGCCATAACCCCAACCATAACCATAACCCAAACCATAACCCCCAACCCCTAACAATAACCATAACCCAAACCATAACCCCCAACCCCTAACAATAACCCTAACCCAAACCATAACCCAAACCATAACCCAAACCATAACCCAAACCATAACCCAAACCATAACCCAAACCATAACCCAAACCATAACCCAAACCATAACCCAAACCATAACCCAAACCATAACCCAAACCATAACCCAAACCATAACCCAAACCATAACCCAAACCATAACCCAAACCATAACCCAAACCATAACCCAAACCATAACCCAAACCATAACCCCAACCATAACCATAACCCAAACCATAACCATAACCCAAAACATAACCCCTAACCCCTAACAATAACCCTCAACCAAACCATAACCCCAACCCTTAACAATAACCCTAACCCAAACCATAACCCCAATCATAACCATAACCCAAACCATAACCCCTAATCCCTTACAATAACCCTAACCCAAACCATAACCCCAACCCCTAACAATAACCCTAACCTAAACCATAACCCCTAACAAGAACCCTAACCCAAACCATAATCCCATCCATAGCCATAACCCCAACCATAACCATAACCCAAACCATAACCCAAACCATAACCCAAACCATAACCCAAACAATAACCCTAACCCAAACCATAACCCAAACCATAACCCAAACCATAACCCAAACCATAACCCAAACCATAACCCAAACCATAACCCAAACCATAACCCAAACAATAACCCTAACCCAAACAATAACCCTAACCCAAACCATAACCCAAACCATAACCCAAACCATAACCCAAACCATAACCCAAACCATAACCCAAACAATAACCCTGACCCAAACCATAACCCTAACCCAAACCATAACCCTAACCCAAACCATAACCCAAACCATAACCCAAACCATAACCCAAACCATAACCCAAACAATAACCCTAACCCAAACCATAACCCAAACCATAACCCAAACCATAACCCAAACCATAACCCAAACCATAACCCAAACCATAACCCAAACAATAACCCTGACCCAAACCATAACCCTAACCCAAACCATAACCCTAACCCAAACCATAACCCTAACCCAAACCATAACCCTAACCCAAACCATAACCATAACCCTAACCCAAACCATAACCAGATTCCCAACCATAACCATAACCCCAACCAAAACCATATTCCCAACCATAGCCATAACTCCAACCATATCCCCAACCATAACCATAACCCTAACCGATAACCCCAACCATAACACCAACCATAACCCCAACCATAACCCAAACCCTAACCCCAACCCCGAACAATAACCCTAACCCTAACCCAAACCATAACCCCTAACCCCTAACAATATCCCTAACCCAAACCATAACCCCTAACAATAACCCTAACCCAAACCATAACCCCAACCCCTAACAATAACCATAACCCAAACCATAACCCCTAACCCCTAACAATAACCCTAACCCAAACCATAACCCCAACCCCTAACAATAACCCTAACCCAAAAACCTAACCCAAACCATAACCATAACCCCAACCATAACCATAACCCAAACCATAACCCCTAACCCCTAACAATAACCCTAACCCAAACCATAACCCCAACCCCTAACAATAACCCTAACCTAAACCATAACCCCAACCATAACCATAACCCAAACCATAACCATAACCCAAAACATAACCCCTAACCCCTAACAATAACCCTCAACAAAACCATAACCCCAACCCCTAACAATAACCCTAACCCAAACCATAACCCCAATCATAACCATAACCCAAACCATAACCCCTAATCCCTTACAATAACCCTAGCCCAAACCATAACCCCAACCCCTAACAATAACCCTAACCTAAACCATAACCATAACCCAAACCATAACCCCAACCCCTAACAATAACCCTAACCTAAACCATAACCATAACCCAAACCATAACCCCTAACCCCTAACAAGAACCCTAACCCAAACCATAATCCCATCTATAGCCATAACCCCAACCATAACCATAACCCAAACCATAACCCCCAACCCCTAACAATAACCCTAACCTAAACCATAACCATAACCCAAACCATAACCCCTAACCCCTAACAAGAACCCTAACCCAAACCATAATCCCATCTATAGCCATAACCCCAACCATAACCATAACCCAAACCATAACCCCCAACCCCTAACAATAACCCTAACCAAAACCATAACTCCTAACAATAACCCTAACCCAAACCATAACCCCAACCCCTAACAATAACCATAACCCAAACCATAACCCCTAACCCCTAACAATAACCCTAACCCAAACCATAACCCCAACCCCTAACCCAAACCATACCCATAACCCCAACCATAACCATAACCCAAACCATAACCCCTAACCCCTAACAACCCTAACCCAAACCATAACCCCAACCCCTAACAATAACCCTAACCTAAACCATAACCCCAACCATAACCATAACCCAAACCATAACCATAACCCAAAACATAACCCCTAACCCCTAACAATAACCCTCAACAAAACCATAACCCCAACCCCTAACAATAACCCTAACCCAAACCATAACCCCAATCATAACCATAACCCAAACCATAACCCCTAATCCCTTACAATAACCCTAGCCCAAACCATAACCCCAACCCCTAACAATAACCCTAACCTAAACCATAACCATAACCCAAACCATAACCCCAACCCCTAACAATAACCCTAACCTAAACCATAACCATAACCCAAACCATAACCCCTAACCCCTAACAAGAACCCTAACCCAAACCATAATCCCATCCATAGCCATAACCCCAACCATAACCATAACCCAAACCATAACCCCCAACCCCTAACAATAACCCTAACCCAAACCATAACCCCAATCATAACCATAACCCAAACCATAACCCCTAATCCCTTACAATAACCCTAACCCAAACCATAACCCCAACCCCTAACAATAACCCTAACCTAAACCATAACCCCTAACAAGAACCCTAACCCAAACCATAATCCCATCCATAGCCATAACCCCAACCATAACCATAACCCAAACCATAACCCAAACCATAACCCAAACCATAACCCAAACCATAACCCAAACCATAACCCAAACCATAACCCAAACCATAACCCAAACCATAACCCAAACCATAACCCAAACCATAACCCAAACCATAACCCAAACCATAACCCAAACCATAACCCAAACCATAACCCAAACCATAACCCAAACCATAACCCAAACCATAACCCAAACCATAACCCAAACCATAACCCCAACCCCTAACAATAACCCTAACCTAAACCATAACCCCTAACAAGAACCCTAACCCAAACCATAATCCCATCCATAGCCATAACCCCATCCATAGCCATAACCCCAACCATAACCATAACCCAAACCATAACCCCCAACCCCTAACAATAACCCTAACCCAAACCATAACCCCCAACCCCTAACAATAACCATAACCCAAACCATAACCCCCAACCCCTAACAATAACCCTAACCCAAACCATAACCCAAACCATAACCCAAACCATAACCCAAACCATAACCCAAACCATAACCCAAACCATAACCCAAACCATAACCCAAACCATAACCCAAACCATAACCCAAACCATAACCCAAACCATAACCCAAACCATAACCCAAACCATAACCCAAACCATAACCCAAACCATAACCCAAACCATAACCCAAACCATAACCCAAACCATAACCCCAACCCCTAACAATAACCCTAACCTAAACCATAACCCCTAACAAGAACCCTAACCCAAACCATAATCCCATCCATAGCCATAACCCCATCCATAGCCATAACCCCAACCATAACCATAACCCAAACCATAACCCCCAACCCCTAACAATAACCCTAACCCAAACCATAACCCAAACAACCATAACCACGTGCTGCCAGAGGACCTCGGCACGCCCGGTGAATACCTTGTTGAAGACAGGCAGGCCTCGGTTCACCTTGTTGGCCAAAGTGGCAAAGGACCTGTGGGGAGGGGGGGGGAGATGTCGGTTCCAACTTTCCTGGAAAACAGACGGATAGACGGCCTCCTGGCACGCCTACCGGGAATCGTCCTGGTCTTTAGATTTTTCGTCTGACAACAACTCGTCCCACTCTGGATGACAAAATGGGGAAACAAGTGCCATCTATCACATATAAACCGAAAGCCTTTTAATGACCGACTATCTGGTAAACGTCCCAGACAAGACCGGCAGGCCGGCCCTCTCGGTTAAAAATGGACTGAGCATCTGCCAATTACCGACTCTAACCTTGCCTTGGCTGGCTCCAAAATGGAAAAAAATAACATCTTGTACATTTAAGTTTCAATTACTCACGTTTCACTGTATTCCACCACCCCATCAAACTGTCCGTATCCTGTGAAGAAGAAAGGAAGGAAGGGCGTAAGTGAGACGAGACGGAAAGAGGCGGCGGCTGAGAGAGAGCGAGAGAGAGCGAGAGAGAGCGAGAGAGCGAGAGAGCAAGAGAGCAAGAGAGCAAGAGAGCAAACGAGAGAGAGAGAGAGAGCGCGGGAGCAAACGAGAGAGAGAGAGCGTGGGAGCAAACGAGAGAGAGAGAGAGAGCGCGGGAGCAAACGACAGAGAGAGAGAGCGCGAGAGCAAACGAGCGCGAACGAGAGCGAGCGGGCGCGAGAGCGAGCGGGCGCGAGTGCGAACGGGCGGCCGCGAGAGCGAACGGGCGGGCGCGAGAGCGAACGGGCGGGCGCGAGAGCGAACGGGCGGGCGCGAGAGCGAACGGGCGGGCGCGAGAGCGAATGGGCGGGTGCGAGAGTTATGGTTGAGAGCGAGAACGAGCGCGAGAGCGAACGGGCGGGGCGCGAGAGCGAACGGGCGGGCGCGAGAGTTATGGTTGAGAGCGAGAACGAGCGCGAGAACGAGTGCGAGAGAAAGAGAAAAAAAGAGAGAGAGAAAGAAGAGGAAGAAGAAGAAGAAGAAGAAGAAGAAGAAGAAGAAGAAGAAGAAGAAGAAGAAGAAGAAGAAGAAGAAGAAGAAGAGGAAGAAGAAGAGGAAGAAGAAGAGGAAGAAGAAGAGGAAGAAGAAGAGGAAGAAGAAGAGGAAGAAGAAGAAGAAGAAAAAGAAGAAGAAGAAGAAGAAGAAGAAGAAGAAGAAGAAGAAGAAGAAGAAGAAGAAGAAAAAGAAGAAGAAGAAGAAGAAGAAGAAGAAGGAGAAGAAGAAGGAGAAGAAGAAGAGGAAGAAGAAGAGGAAGAAGAAGAGGAAGAAGAAGAAGAAGAAGAAGAAGAAGAAGAAGAAGAAGAAGAAGAAGAAGAAGAAGAAGAAGAACAAGAGGAAGAAGAACAAGCGGAAGAAGAACAAGAGGAAGAGGAACAAGAAGAAGAGGAACAAGAAGAAGAGGAACAAGAAGAAGAAGAAGAAGAAGAGGAAGAGGAAGAAGAGGGAGGGGAAGAGGGAGGGGGAGAGGGAGGGGGAGAGGGAGGGGAAGAGGGAGGGGAAGAGGGAGGGGAAGAGGAGGGAGAGGGGGGGAAGAGGAGGGAGAGGGGGGAAGAGGAGGGAGAGGGGGGGAAGAGGAGGGAGAGGGGGGGGGAGAGGAGGGAGAGGGGGGAGAGGGGGGGAGAGGGGGGGAAGAGGAGGGAGAGGGGGGGAAGAGGAGGGAGAGGGGGGGCAGCCGTCGGGGGGGAGGAGAAGGGGGGCAGCCGGGGGGAGGAGAAGACATTGACGTTGTCCGAGATGCTGGCGGAAGCTGATCTGATCCCTCCGGCCGTGGCGATGAGCGAGGCCCCAAAGGTGAAGGGCGTCAGGGCCAGGCCGGCGATGGCCGTCACGCCGGTTACTTTGGCCTTCTGGTGGAAGGTGGCCAGGTGGCCGGCCAGGGCGCGGAGCTTCACCACGTGCTGCCAGAGGACCTCGGCGCGCCAGGTGAATACCTTGTTGAAGACAGGCAGGGCTCGGTTCACCTTGTTGGTCAAAGTGGAAAATGACCTGTGGGGAGGGGGGAGATGTCGGTTCCAACTTCCCTGGAAAACAGACGGATAGACGGCCTCCCGGCACGCCTACCGGGAATCGTCCCGGTCTTTAAATTCTTCGTCTGACGACAACTCGTCCCACTCTGGATGAGAAAATGGGGGAAAAAAGTGCCATCTATCACATATAAACCGAAAGCCTTTTTATGACCGACTGTGTGTGTGGTGGGGGGTGGGGGGTCACCTCTTTTGGGGCGCCACATTACTGGACAATATTGCAGGGTTTTTGGGTCGGAAAGAATAATTGCAGGGTGCACTTTTTCATAACGGCCACAAGATGGCAGCAGGAGATCATATTACTGGGAAGTAATTTTCAAATCAAAGCGTATGGGAGGCATTTTGGTTTTCAAGACCAATTGCGGGTTACGTCATTAATCTTGCCTACGAATAAACTAGTTTCAGGGTTAGGGTTATAGTCAATTAAAATTTAAATCAATTAGAAGAAACTTACATAAGACGACATCTTGAGACAACTTGCGTTGGCGCCCAAAAGAACCTGTAAAGTGGTATGGATTGAGAACGTGTTGCTGCAGTACTTTTTACTTTGAAAAAAATACAAGGCACAACGATATATATTATCATTTAAAATTGACAATATATAGTGGTAGCTCGACAAGAAAGAGAAAGATAGAGAGAGGAGAAGGAGAGGAGGGAGAGAGAGAGAGAGAGAGAGAGAGAGAGAGAGAGAGAGGAGAAGAAGAGGAGGGAGAGACAGAGAGAGGAGAAGAAGAGGAGGGAGAGAGAGAAGAAGAGGAGGGAGAGAGAGAGGCGGCGATCGGGGGGAGAGAGAGAGAAAAAAAAGAGAAAAAAGAGAGAAATAAAGAGAAAAAGAGAGAAAGAGAAAAAAAGAGAAAGAGAAAATAAGAGAACCAAACCATAACCCCTAACCCCTAACAATAACCCTAACCCAAACCATAACCCCAACCCCTGACAATAACCCTAACCTAAACCATAACCCCAACCATAACCATAACCCAAACCATAATCATACCCCAAAACATAACCCCTAACCCCTAACAATAACCCTCAACCAAACCATAACCCCAACCCCTAACAATAACCCTAACCCAAACCAGAACCCCAATCATAACCATAACCCAAACCATAACCCCTAATCCCTTACAATAACCCTAACCCAAACCATAACCCCAACCCCTAACAATAACCCTAACCTAAACCATAACCCCTAACAAGAACCCTAACCCAAACCATAATCCCATCCATAGCCATAACCCCAACCATAACCATAACCCAAACCATAACCCCCAACCCCTAACAATAACCCTAACCCAAACCATAACCCAAACCATAACCCAAACCATAACCCAAACCATAACCCAAACCATAACCCAAACCATAACCCAAACCATAACCCAAACCATAACCCAAACCATAACCCAAACCATAACCCAAACCATAACCCAAACCATAACCCAAACCATAACCCAAACCATAACCCAAACCATAACCCAAACCATAACCCAAACCATAACCCAAACCATAACCCAAACCATAACCCAAACCATAACCCAAACCATAACCCAAACCCCAACCATAACCATAACCCAAACCATAACCATAACCCAAAACATAACCCCTAACCCCTAACAATAACCCTCAACCAAACCATAACCCCAACCCCTAACAATAACCCTAACCCAAACCATAACCCCAATCATAACCATAACCCAAACCATAACCCCTAATCCCTTACAATAACCCTAAACCAAACCATAACCCCAACCCCTAACAATAACCCTAACCTAAACCATAACCCCTAACAAGAACCCTAACCCAAACCATAATCCCATCCATAGCCATAACCCCAACCATAACCATAACCCAAACCATAACCCAAACCATAACCCAAACCATAACCCAAACCATAACCCAAACCATAACCCAAACCATAACCCAAACCATAACCCAAACCATAACCCAAACCATAACCCAAACCATAACCCAAACCATAACCCAAACCATAACCCAAACCATAACCCAAACCATAACCCAAACCATAACCCAAACCATAACCCAAACCATAACCCAAACCATAACCCAAACCATAACCCAAACCATAACCCAAACCATAACCCAAACCATAACCCAAACCAGAACCCAAACAATAACCCAAACAATAACCCTAACCCAAACCATAACCCTAACCCAAACCATAACCCTAACCCAAACCATAACCCTAACCCAAACCATAACCCTAACCCAAACCATAACCCTAACCCAAACCATAACCCTAACCCAAACCATAACCCTAACCCAAACCATAACCCTAACCCAAACCATAACCCTAACCCAAACCATAACCAGATTCCCAACCATAACCATAACCCCAACCAAAACCATATTCCCAACCATAGCCATAACTCCAACCATATCCCCAACCATAACCATAACCCTAACCGATAACCCCAACCATAACACCAACCATAACCCAAACCCTAACCCCAACCCCTAACAATAACCCTAACCCTAACCCAAACCATAACCCCTAACCCCTAACAATATCCCTAACCCAAACCATAACCCCTAACAATAACCCTAACCCAAACCATAACCCCAACCCCTAACAATAACCATAACCCAAACCATAACCCCTAACAATAACCCTAACCCAAACCATAACCCCAACCCCTAACAATAACCCTAACCCAAAAACCTAACCCAAACCATAACCATAACCCCAACCATAACCCCAACCATAACCATAACCCAAACCATAACCCCTAACCCCTAACAATAACCCTAACCCAAACCATAACCCCAACCCCTAACAATAACCCTAACCCAAACCATAACCCAAATCATAACCATAACCCAAACCATAACCCCTAATCCCTTACAATGACCCTAGCCCAAACCATAACCCCAACCCCTAACAATAACCCTAACCTAAACCATAACCATAACCCAAACCATAACCCATAACCCCTAACAAGAACCCTAACCCAAACCATAATCCCACCCATAGCCATAACCCCAACCATAACCATAACCCAAACCATAACCCCCAACCCCTAACAATAACCATAACCCAAACCATAACCCCCAACCCCTAACAATAACCCTAACCCAAACCATAACCCAAACCATAACCCAAACCATAACCCAAACCATAACCCAATACATAACCCAAACCATAACCCAAACCATAACCCAAACCATAACCCAAACCATAACCCAAACCATAACCCAAACCATAACCCAAACCATAACCCAAACCATAACCCAAACCATAACCCAAACCATAACCCAAACCATAACCCAAACCATAACCCAAACCATAACCCAAACCATAACCCAAACCATAACCCCAACCATAACCATAACCCAAACCATAACCATAACCCAAAACATAACCCCTAACCCCTAACAATAACCCTCAACCAAACCATAACCCCAACCCCTAACAATTACCCTAACCCAAACCATAACCCCAATCATAACCATAACCCAAACCATAACCCCTAATCCCTTACAATAACCCTAACCCAAACCATAACCCCAACCCCTAACAATAACCCTAACCTAAACCATAACCCCTAACAAGAACCCTAACCCAAACCATAATCCCATCCATAGCCATAACCATAACCCAAACCATAACCCAAACCATAACCCAAACCATAACCCAAACCATAACCCAAACCATAACCCAAACCATAACCCAAACCATAACCCAAACAATAACCCAAACCATAACCCAAACCATAACCCAAACCATAACCCAAACCATAACCCAAACCATAACCCAAACCATAACCCAAACCATAACCCTAACCCAAACCATAACCCTAACCCAAACCATAACCCTAACCCAAACCATAACCCTAACCCAAACCATAACCCAAACCATAACCCAAACCATAACCCAAACCATAACCCAAACCATAACCCAAACCATAACCCAAACCATAACCCAAACCATAACCCAAACCATAACCCAAACCATAACCCAAACCATAACCCAAACAATAACCCAAACAATAACCCAAACAATAACCCTAACCCAAACCATAACCCTAACCCAAACCATAACCCTAACCCAAACCATAACCCTAACCCAAACCATAACCCTAACCCAAACCATAACCCAAACAATAACCCAAACAATAACCCTAACCCAAACCATAACCCTAACCCAAACCATAACCCTAACCCAAACCATAACCCTAACCCAAACCATAACCCTAACCCAAACCATAACCAGATTCCCAACCATAACCATAACCCCAACCAAAACCATATTCCCAACCATAGCCATAACTCCAACCATATCCCCAACCATAACCATAACCCTAACCGATAACCCCAACCATAACACCAACCATAACCCCAACCATAACCCAAACCCTAACCCCAACCCCTAACAATAACCCTAACCCAAACCATAACCCCTAACAATAACCCTAACCCAAACCATAACCCCAACCCCTAACAATAACCCTAACCCAAACCATAACCCCAATCATAACCATAACCCAAACCATAACCCCTAATCCCTTACAATAACCCTAACCCAAACCATAACCATAACCCAAACCATAACCCCTAACCCCTAACAATAACCCTAACCCAAACCATAACCCCTAACAATAACCCTAACCCAAACCATAACCCCAACCCCTAACAATAACCCTAACCCAAACCATAACCCCAATCATAACCATAACCCAAACCATAACCCCTAATCCCTTACAATAACCCTAACCCAAACCATAACCATAACCCAAACCATAACCCCTAACCCCTAACAATAACCCTAACCCAAACCATAACCCCAACCCCTAACAATAACCCTAACCTAAACCATAACCCCAACCATAACCATAACCCAAACCATAACCATAACCCAAAACATAACCCCTAACCCCTAACAATAACCCTCAACAAAACCATAACCCCAACCCCTAACAATAACCCTAACCCAAACCATAACCCCAATCATAACCATAACCCAAACCATAACCCCTAATCCCTTACAATAACCCTAGCCCAAACCATAACCCCAACCCCTAACAATAACCCTAACCTAAACCATAACCATAACCCAAACCATAACCCCTAACCCCTAACAAGAACCCTAACCCAAACCATAATCCCATCCATAGCCATAACCCCAACCATAACCATAACCCAAACCATAACCCCCAACCCCTAACAATAACCATAACCCAAACCATAACCCCCAACCCCTAACAATAACCCTAACCCAAACCATAACCCAAACCATAACCCAAACCATAACCCAAACCATAACCCAAACCATAACCCAAACCATAACCCAAACCATAACCCAAACCATAACCCAAACCATAACCCAAACCATAACCCAAACCATAACCCAAACCATAACCCAAACCATAACCCAAACCATAACCCCAACCATAACCATAACCCAAACCATAACCATAACCCAAAACATAACCCCTAACCCCTAACAATAACCCTCAACCAAACCATAACCCCAACCCCTAACAATAACCCTAACCCAAACCATAACCCCAATCATAACCATAACCCAAACCATAACCCCTAATCCCTTACAATAACCCTAACCCAAACCATAACCCCAACCCCTAACAATAACCCTAACCTAAACCATAACCCCTAACAAGAACCCTAACCCAAACCATAATCCCATCCATAGCCATAACCCCAACCATAACCATAACCCAAACCATAACCCAAACCATAACCCAAACCATAACCCAAACCATAACCCAAACCATAACCCAAACCATAACCCAAACCATAACCCAAACCATAACCCAAACCATAACCCAAACCATAACCCAAACCATAACCCAAACCATAACCCAAACCATAACCCAAACAATAACCCTAACCCAAACCATAACCCAAACCATAACCCAAACCATAACCCAAACCATAACCCAAACCATAACCCTAACCCAAACCATAACCCAAACCATAACCCAAACCATAACCCTAACCCAAACCATAACCCAAACCATAACCCAAACCATAACCCAAACCATAACCCAAACAATAACCCTGACCCAAACCATAACCCTAACCCAAACCATAACCCTAACCCAAACCATAACCCTAACCCAAACCATAACCCTAACCCAAACCATAACCATAACCCTAACCCAAACCATAACCAGATTCCCAACCATAACCATAACCCCAACCAAAACCATATTCCCAACCATAGCCATAACTCCAATCATATCCCCAACCATAACCATAACCCTAACCGATAACCCCAACCATAACACCAACCATAACCCCAACCATAACCCAAACCCTAACCCCAACCCCGAACAATAACCCTAACCCTAACCCAAACCATAACCCCTAACCCCTAACAATATCCCTAACCCAAACCATAACCCCTAACAATAACCCTAACCCAAACCATAACCCCAACCCCTAACAATAACCATAACCCAAACCATAACCCCTAACCCCTAACAATAACCCTAACCCAAACCATAACCCCAACCCCTAACAATAACCCTAACCCAAAAACCTAACCCAAACCATAACCATAACCCCAACCATAACCATAACCCAAACCATAACCCCTAACCCCTAACAATAACCCTAACCCAAACCATAACCATAACCCAAACCATAACCCCTAACCCCTAACAATAACCCTAACCCAAACCATAACCCCTAACCCCTAACAATACCCCTAACCCAAACCATAACCCCAACCCCTAACAATAACCCTAACCCAAACCATAACCCCAATCATAACCATAACCCAAACCATAACCCCTAATCCCTTACAATGACCCTAGCCCAAACCATAACCCCAACCCCTAACAATAACCCTAACCTAAACCATAACCATAACCCAAACCATAACCCCTAACCCCTAACAAGAACCCTAACCCAAACCATAATCCCATCCATAGCCATAACCCCAACCATAACCATAACCCAAACCATAACCCCCAACCCCTAACAATAACCCTAACCCAAACCATAACCCAAACCATAACCCAAACCATAACCCAAACCATAACCCAAACCATAACCCAAACCATAACCCAAACCATAACCCAAACCATAACCCAAACCATAACCCAAACCATAACCCAAACCATAACCCAAACCATAACCCAAACCATAACCCCAACCATAACCATAACCCAAACCATAACCATAACCCAAAACATAACCCCTAACCCCTAACAATAACCCTCAACCAAACCATAACCCCAACCCCTAACAATAACCCTAACCCAAACCATAACCCCAATCATAACCATAACCCAAACCATAACCCCTAATCCCTTACAATAACCCTAACCCAAACCATAACCCCAACCCCTAACAATAACCCTAACCTAAACCATAACCCCTAACAAGAACCCTAACCCAAACCATAATCCCATCCATAGCCATAACCCCAACCATAACCATAACCCAAACCATAACCCAAACAATAACCCTAACCCAAACCATAACCCAAACCATAACCCAAACCATAACCCAAACCATAACCCAAACAATAACCCTAACCCAAACCATAACCCAAACCATAACCCAAACCATAACCCAAACCAACCATAACCCAAACCATAACCCAAACCATAACCCAAACAATAACCCTGACCCAAACCATAACCCTAACCCAAACCATAACCCTAACCCAAACCATAACCCTAACCCAAACCATAACCCTAACCCAAACCATAACCCTAACCCTAACCCAAACCATAACCCTAACCCAAACCATAAC
>NW_027551655.1:12500-58898 GCF_051989575.1 Stigmatopora nigra | reverse complement strand
CCACTCTGAATTACAAAATGGGGGAAAAAAGTGCCATCTATCACATATAAACCGAAAGCCTTTTAATGACCGACTGTGTGTGTGTGGTGGGGGGTGGGGGTCACCTCTTTTGGGGCGCCACATTACTGGACAATATTGCAGGTTTTGGGGTCGGAAAAAAATAATTGCAGGGTACACTTTTTCCAAACGGCCACAAGATGGCAGCAAGAGATCATATTACTGGGAAGTCATTTTCAAATCAAAGAGGGTGTGGCTGAGTTTTTGGTCGGGAAAATAATTGTATGGTGAACTTTTTCAAAACAGCCACAAGATGGCAGAAAGAGACCATATTAATGGGAAATATTTTTTAAATCAAAGCGTATGGGAGGCATTTTGGTTTCAAGACCAATTGCGGGTTATGTCATTAATCTTGCCTACAAATAAACTAGTTTCAGGGTTAGGGTTATAGTCAATTAAAAGTCAAATCAATTAGAAGAAACTTACATAAGACGACATCTTGAGACAACTTGCGTTGGCGCCCAGAAGAACCTGTAAAGTGGTATGGATTGAGAACGTGTTGCTGCAGTACTTTTTACTTTGAAAAAAATACAAGGCACAACAATATATATTATCATTTAAAATGACAATATATAGTGGTAGCTCGACAAGAAAGAGAAAGAGAGAGAGAGGAGAAGGAGAGGAGGGAGAGAGAGAGAGAGGAGAAGAAGAGGAGGGAGGGAGAGCGGCGGCGGTAGGGGGGAGAGAGAGAGAGAGAGAGAGAGAGAGAGAGAGAGAGAGAGAGAGAGCGGCGGCAGTCGGGGGGAGAGAGAGAGAGCCATAACCCCTAACAATAACCCTAACCCAAACCATAACCCAAACCATAACCCAAACCATAACCCAAACCATAACCCAAACCATAACCAAACCATAACCCAAACATAACCCAAACCATAACCCAAACCATAACCCAAACCATAACCCAAACCATAACCCAAACCATAACCCAAACCATAACCCAAACCATAACCCAAACCATAACCCAAACCATAACCCAAACCATAACCCAAACCATAACCCAAACCATAACCCAAACCATAACCCAAACCATAACCCAAACCATAACCCAAACCATAACCCAAACCATAACCCAAACCATAACCCAAACCATAACCCAAACCATAACCCAACCATAACCCAAACCATAACCCAAACCATAACCCAAACCATAACCCAAACCATAACCCAAACCATAACCCAAACCATAACCCAAACCATAACCCAAACCATAACCCAAACCATAACCCAACCATAACCCAAACCATAACCCAAACCATAACCCATACCATAACCCAAACCCTAACCCAAACCATAACCCTAACCGAACCCAAACCATAACCCAAACAATAACCCTAATCCAAACCATAACCCAAACACAAACCATAACCCTAACCCAAACCATAACCAGATTCCCAACCATAACCATAACCCAACAAAACCATATTCCCACCATAGCCATAACTCCAACCATATCCCCAACCATAACCATAACCCTAACTGATAACCCCAACCATAACACCAACCATAACCCAAACCCTAACCCCTAACAATATCCCTAACCCAAACCATAACCCCTAACAATAACCCTAACCCAAACCATAATCCCAACCCCTAACAATAACCATAACCCAAACCATAACCCCTAACCCCTAACAATAACCCTAACCTTAACCATAACCTCAACCATAACCATAACCCAAACCATACCCATAACCCAAAACATAACCCCTAACCCCTAACAATAACCCTCAACCAAACCATAACCCCAACCCCTAACAATAACCCTAACCCAAACCATAACCCCAATCATAACCATAACCCAAACCATAACCCCCAACCCCTAACAATAACCCTAACCCAAACCATAACCAAACCATAACCCAAACCATAACCCAAACCATAACCCAAACAACCATAACCACGTGCTGCCAGAGGACCTCGGCACGCCCGGTGAATACCTTGTTGAAGACAGGCAGGCTCGGTTCACCTTGTTGGCCAAAGTGGCAAAGGACCTGTGGGGAGGGGGGAGGGGGGAGATGTCGGTTCCAACTTTCCTGGAAAACAGACGGATAGACGGCCTCCTGGCACGCCTACCGGGAATCGTCCTGGTCTTTAGATTTTTCGTCCTGACAACAACTCGTCCCACTCTGGATGACAAAATGGGGAAAAAAAGTGCTATATATCACATATAAACCGAAAGCCTTTTAATGACCGACTTTCTGGTAACGTCCCAGACAAGACCGGCAGGCCGGCCCTCTCGGTTAAAAATGGACTGAACATCTGCCAATTACCGACTCTAATCTTGCCTTGGCTGGCTCCAAAATGGAAAAAATAACATCGTGTACATTTAAGTTTCAATTACTCACGTTTCACTGTATTCCACCACCCATCAAACTGTCCGTATCCTGTGAAGAAGAAAGGAAGGAAGGGCGTAAGTGAGACGGGACGGAAAGAGGCGGCGGCTGAGGGAGAGCGAGAGAGAGCGAGAGAGAGAGCGAGAGAGAGAGCGAGAGAGAGTGAGAAAGAGCAAGAGAGAGCGAGAGAGAGCGAGAGAGAGCGAAAGAGAGTGAGAGAGAGCGAGAGAGAGAGCGAGAGAGAGCGAGAGAGAGAGCGAGAGAGAGCGAGAGAGAGCGAGAGAGAGCGAGAGAGAGCAAGAGAGCAAGAGAGCAAGAGAGCAAACGAGAGAGAGAGAGAGAGAGCGCGGGAGCAAACAAGAGAGAGAGCGCGGGAGCAAACGAGAGAGAGAGAGCGCGAGAGCAAACGAGAGAGAGAGAGAGAGAGAGAGAGCGCGAGAGCAAACGAGCGCGAACGAGAGCGAGCGGCGCGAGCGAGCGCGAACGGGCCCGCGCGAGAGCGAGCGGGCGCGAGTGCGAACGGGCGGCCGCGAGAGCGAACGGGCGGGTGCGAGAGCGAACGGGCGGGCGCCAGAGCGAACGGGCGGGTGCGAGAGCGAACGGTGGGCGCGAGAGTTATGGTTGAGAGCGAGAACGAGCGCGAGAACGAGCGCGAGAACGAGTGCGAGAGAAAGAGAAAAAAAGAGAGAGAAAGAAGAGGAAGATGAAGAAGAAGAAGAAGAAGAAGAAGAAGAAGAAGAAGAAGAAGAAGAAGAAGAAGAAGAAGAAGAAGAAGAGGAAGAAGAAGTGGAAGAAGAAGAAGAAGAAGAAGAAGAGGAAGAAGAAGAAGAAGAAGAAGAAGAAGAAGAAGAAGAAGAAGAAGAAGAAGAAGAAGAAGAAGAGGAAGAAGAAGAAGAAGAAGAAGAACAAGAACAAGAAGAAGAGGAAGAAGAACAAGAGGAAGAAGAACAAGAGGAAGAAGAACAAGAGGAAGAAGAACAAGAGGAAGAAGAACAAGAGGAAGAAGAACAAGAGGAAGAAGAACAAGAGGAAGAAGAACAAGCGGAAGAAGAACAAGAGGAAGAGGAACAAGAAGAAGAGGAACAAGAAGAAGAGGAACAAGAAGAAGAAGAAGAGAAGAGGAAGAAGAGGGAGGGGAAGAGGGAGGGGAAGAGGGAGGGGAAGAGGAGGGAGAGGGGGGAAGAGGAGGGAGAGGGGGGGAAGAGGAGGAGAGGGGGGGAAGGAGGGAGAGGGAGGGAGGGAGAGGGGAAGGAGGAGGGAGAGGGGGGGAAGAGGAGGGAGAGGGGGGGAGGGATATGGGGGAGAGGAGGGAGAGTGGGGGGAAGAGGAGGGGAGGGGGGAAGAGGAGGGAGAGGGGGGAAGAGGAGGAGAGGGGGAGGCGGAGGGCAGGGAGTCGCGGGGGGCCTTCTCTTCGTGTCTCGTTTGTTTGTTTGCTACGCTTCGGTCGGGTGAGGAGAAGACATTGCCGTTGTCCGAGATGCTGGCGGAAGCTGATCAGCTCCCTCCGGCCGTGGCGATGAGCGAGGCCCCAAAGGTGAAGGGCGTCAGGGCCAGGCCGGCGATGGCCGTCACGCCGGCTACTTTGGCCTTCTGGTGGAAGGTGGCCAGGGTGGCCGGCCAGGGCGCGGAGCTTCACCACGTGCTGCCAGAGGACCTCGGCGCGGCCAGGTGAATACCTTGTTGAAGACAGGCAGGGCTCGGTTCACCTTGTTGGTCAAAGTGGCAAATGACCTGTGGGGAGGGGGGAGATGACGGTTCCACTTCCCTGGAAAACAGACGGATAGACGGCCTCCCCGGCACGCCTACCGGGAATCGTCCCGGTTTTTAAATTCTTCGGTCTGACGACAACTCGTCCCACTCTGGATGACAAAATGGGGGGACAAAAGTGCCATCTATCACATATAAACCGAAAGCCTTTTAATGACCGACTGTGTGTGTGTGGTGGGGGGTGGGGGGTCACCTCTTCTGGGGCGCCACATGACTGGACAATATTGCAGGGTTTTGGGTCGGGAAAAAAATAATTGCAGGGTGCACTTTTTCCAAACGGCCACGAAGATTGGCAGCAAGAGATCATATTACTGGGGAAGTCATTTTCAAATCAAAGAGGGTGTGGCTGAGTTTTTGGTCGGGAAAATAATTGTATGGTGAACTTTTTCAAAACAGCCACAAGATGGCAGAAAGAGACCATATTAATGGGAAATATTTTTTAAATCAAAGCGTATGGGAGGGCATTTTGGTTTCAAGACCAATTGCGGGTTATGTCATTAATCTTGCCTACAAATAAACTAGTTTCAGGGTTAGGGTTATAGTCAATTAAAAGTCAAATCAATTAGAAGAAACTTACATAAGACGACATCTTGAGACAACTTGCGTTGGCGCCCAGAAGAACCTGTAAAGTGGTATGGATTGAGAACGTGTTGCTGGCAGTACTTTTTAACTTTGAAAAAAATACAAGGCACAACAATATATATTATCATTTAAAATGACAATATATAGTGGTAGCTCGACAAGAAAGAGAAAGAGAGAGAGAGGAGAAGGCGAGGAGGGAGAGAGAGAGAGAGGAGAAGAAGAGGAGGGAGGAGAGCGGCGGCGGTAGGGGGGGGGGGGAGGAGAGAGAGGAGAGGAGAGGAGAGAGACGAGAGGGAGAGAGAGAGCGGCGGCAGTCGGGGGGAGAGAGAGAGAGAGAGCCAACCCTAACCCTAACAACCCTACCCAAACCATAACCCAAACCATAACCCAAACCATAACCCAAACCATAACTGTGAAGTATGAATGTATTTTATGCTTATTATTATGTATTTTAGTTTACATAGTGTAGTCACTGGAATAGAATTTTGCACCATCTAGTGGTGACTCTCGTCACTACCTCTTTTAGTTAGTGGGGTGCTATCTCTTTCAAACCCCCTTTGTGTATTTCCACGCCTTACGTTTGTCTGTGTCACATGATCCTGTGCTAATAAAACCAGGTTGTTTGTAGGGAGTCGCCAGAGAATTCCTAACGGTCATTCAGGAAGATAGACTATCTTTCTGCTCTGGCTACACTGGCGTCCTCCTTCATATGAAGTGGTTAAAATTCTCATCACGACTGGCTGTGTGTTTCCTCTGCTCCGATATTATTGAATGTATATGGTCTTAAACCTGACATTTTCTGGTGCCGAAAACCCCGGAGATTCATTTCTGAATTTCTCGGACCGCGGTGGACTGAAGGCCAAGAATTACTGACGTCAGCCCTCTATACTTTGAAAGAGGGGGCATTTCGGTCGATCGCGGCCCGTTTGAAGAAAGGAACCGGGCGGAGAAAAGAGGAGACAGACAGACGGTAAGTGCATTTAAAAAATTTATATATAACAAGTCTGGCGAAAATCCGTTTTTCCAATCGTGAAAAAGTCGAAGAAAAACGTTCCATAAATAGGAAATATTTGCATATCGTTGGGGAGTATGTATGTCAAAAAATAGAGGTAATACACAAGATATGCGGCGAATGCGCACTTCGGCCATAGGTGACGTTCGTAAGACGAGCTGGTGACGCGGCTTGGCTAGGGGGTGAAAAAATCCCTCGTAAAGGATTTTTGGAGATTGTTCAAAATAAGGGAAACCTTCCAAAAAATAATGCACTCGATGAGTAAAAAGCGCTAAATAAAAAGTAATCATTATATCGAGATATAATAAAAACGGAAGTACGCCGTGACGCGCGCAGCCTTGCGAAATAAAAGAATAATTGTTACAAAGTCGACGTAGACGGATAAATAGGATAATAACGTTATTTAAAAAAAGATAATAAATTAGTTGGGGACGTCCCTAAAAACCCTAAAATCCTAAAAATCCTAAAAATCCGAAAGAAATATATTAAGAAGTAACATTTGACCATTGTTTGATCCAGAATGGGCTCTGGGAATAGTAAAGAATATCCAGCTGATGTGAAATTCATGCAAAAACATTTTCCTGACAATTGCGCCCATATAGAAGAATGGATCAAGAAGAACCAAGCACATGGTTGGGGGGGGGAAATTGTTAGTGGAACCTTTGCAAACTATTCAAAGGAATTTAGAAGTAAAAAAAGCTGTAAACAAAGGGAAAAAGCAAGAAAAAATATGTAAGCAGCTAGAAGATATTCAAGTTTGGATTGAACAAGCTACTAAACGAGAAGAACAAAGAACTGAAAAGAAAATCAAGAAGGCCACACAAAGAAATACAATGGCCGCGTGGTTGTTGGCCCCGGTGAAGAAACAACAGCAAGAAGCCCACTTTACGACCAGCCCCCCTTCACAGATGCAGACACTCCTCACCCAACATTCCAAACACCCTGGTACGGACAGAAAAAAGGGGAGTCACCCAGTGTTCCTCCCACTCCTTTCACACATCTCAAGGAACAAAGCATATGGCATGGAAAACTACCCCAAGATGGAGTCGGAGAAGAGGACCCTGAGCATGTAAATGCCACTACAGGTATGAACCAAAATCACTTGGGTTCGATTGTCTCCCCACAGATGCAGACGAGAGCACAAAGAGAAAGAAGGGAAGAAGGACAACTCTACCCTTCACTGGTGGCGTTCCAAGAGCCGCACTCCTACCCACCACAATGGGCACCACCAGGTCAGATATATCCTAATGGTTGAAGTAGCAAATCCACATTTTCAGGTGAATGGAGATCAAAGTAGAACCCATTCTCGTCCACCGTCCATGGACTGAGTCTGATTACACTGAAGCATGCAGAGGGCTGGGAGACCCGACCAAGAACCCGACTGAATGGTCTAATAATTTTGAACAACTGAGACAAACCTTCCACCTGAACGGAGCAGAGACAAAAAGAGCGTTCATCATAAGTCTGAGACACAACTTTTCCAGAGTGAGAGGAAATTTTGATGAAAGAGATAAACAAGGGAAAGTTCACCCACACGACTCAGATGACCTAACGCAGTCAGTAGAAGGAGTCCTGGCCCGAGTGCGAGAGACCTGGGCGCCCAACGCCATGTTATGATAAAATCAGGGCCACAAGACAAGAACCAGGAGAAGGAGTCCATAAATTTAGAGCAAGATTTGAGGAAGTTTTCAAAACCCATAGTGGGATTCCAGAAGACCAGAATGAGCAAGGGGTGTACCAAGCCCAACTAAGACAAACATTTCTGGAAGGGCTCCTGCCCGAAATCAAAGGTTTCGTACAAAAATACTGTATCACATACCGAACCTCGCCCATGAATCAACTCATGGAGTGGGTGATTCATGCTGAGGAGAGACACCGCCAAAAACAGGCAAGCTCAGGAGTTAATGCTCTGACCCAAGCCATGGCCTCGTTGGTGAACCAAGACTCATCACAAGTGTTTTACCATCGAGGACGTGGGAGGGGAAGAGGTCGAGGAGGACATGACCCACAAAAAAGAGCAAATGAAGAAGACAGGTGTTACAAGTGTGGAAAAAAAGGACACTTTATTCGAGACTGCAAAGCTCAACTCAAGGGAAGAAAAAGACCCCCACCGTACAACGTTGAAAGTGAATATCGAGAATGACGCCAGAAGAAAGAGGAACGGAAGCCTGACACTGAAGAGGAAACGGAAGAAAGCGATAGGGAGGACGAAGAAACCCCCTGCTCGCCAGCAGAAGTGTTAGACTTAACCGAAATCATGTCCACCCTATGGGAAAGAGATAGCAAACCATTCTACACCCTACTGGTAGGACAAACACAAATACCAGTAAAATTTTTGTGCGACACTGGAGCAGATAAATCAGTTATCAAAGACAAAGTACCCGGATTGATACCAGGAAAGGAGTGGATCACTGTGATAGGGGCAGGAGGACACACGGAGCTGTTGAGGAAGTCAAGAAAAATAAGTGTAACAGATGAAAATGGGCGAAACCATGAAGCAAAGTTCGTCCTGAGTAAGAACTGTCCTGTGAACCTCCTGGGAAGAGATCTTCTCCGTAAATTGGAAATTAGCCTTATTCCCACAGACGATGGCATGAAACCAGTCCACAGGTGGGAGGAAGCAGAGATTCAAGTGGTTGAAGGTCAAGAGGAGCCTCATACGTTTTACTCCCTGGATTTAACAACACAAGAGCCCTCATCTGTAGTCAAACATTTGAAATCCAAAGTTGAACATGTGGATGGACAAGAACAAACTCACTGGCCATTACACATCACTGTAAAATTTGGGAAAGCTAGAACGGGATTTGTTAAACAATTCGAGCGACTGGGACCACAACCAGTTCGATTGGAGTACCTGTACTCAACAGCAGATGGAGACGCAGCCGCCACGGTGGACTTGCCACCTCAAGTAAAAAAGCTGCTACAGTTTGATATAACGCCCCATGTGTCCATAAAGAGGAAACCTCACAGGCCCTGGAAGGACCTGGGATGCATGGTGGAATTCTTGGAGAGCAGAAGTGAAGAGTCGTGGTCGCATCAGACTCCCACAATCAGCATACTAACAAACACCTCATATGGGACAGTCACAAGGCAGAAGTTGAAGTGGATGACTCGAGCGAATCCAAGAACACATTTGACTGCGTGACAATATTACATACTCCTACAAGCTGAAGACTTCCCTACAGTCCCAAGTACACTGTGGGCCAAATCAAAAGCAGACGTAGGAAAAATGAACACAGCAAATGAGGTAAAAATTCAACCCAAGACATCATTCCGACCAAGAGCCAAACAATATGCCCTCAAACCAGATGCTATAGATGGCATCAGACCAGTAATTAAAGAAATGCTCGAAGCAGGCATTCTAATTGAAAGTCCAACAAGCGAATGCAACACTCCCATCTTTCCCGTGAAGAAAGCAGAAACGGGTAAATGGAGATTAGTCCAAGATTTAAGACAGGTCAATACAGCAGTGCAAACAAGAGCACCATGTGTTCCAGACCCACATACACTTTTGAATGAGCTAAAACCACATCAAAAATTCTTTACAGTAATTGACCTAAGCAATGCATTTTTCTCTATTCCATTACACAAAACGGCCCAAGGCTGGTTTGGTTTCACGTTTGAGGGAATCAAATACACATACACAAGGCTGCCACAAGGGTTCTGTGACAGCCCTACAATATTCTCACAAGAGATCGCAGCATGCATCAGTCAACATGAACATAAAGACACCACACAGATCCTAGTATATGTAGACGATATACTGGTAGCCAGTCCCACAGAAGAAGAGAATAAAGAAGAATCCATCAGATTATTCAAGCATCTAGAGCGAACTGGCAACAAGGCGTCACTGACAAAACTGCAGTACTGCCAGGAGTCAGTCACCTTCCTGGGACATCGGGTCTCACAGGAAGGAAGGCAGCTAACAGATGGAAGACGAGAAGCTATCCAACAATGTCCGAAACCGCAGACAAAAAAGCAAATGATGGCCTTCTTAGGCCTAACTAACTACTGTCGGAGCTGGATTCCAAATTATGCAGAGCTAACTCAGCCACTGCTAAGCATGATTTATGCTACCGAGATGACAATGAGGGATCCAGTAACATGGACTGAAGAAGGGAATCGAACATTCCTAGAAGTGAAACAGCAAATTTTGGAATCAGGAGTCCTAGCACTTCCTGACTACGAGAAACCATTCACCCAAACGGTGACTTGCAAAGAGACTTTCATGACATCAGTGTTATTACAACCATATGGAACAAAGATGAGACCAGTAGCGTTCTACTCAAAACGACTGGACCCAGTTGCAGCTGCTCTACCTTCGTGTGTACGAGCAGTATGTGCAGCAGCGTTAGCCGTCCAGATGACAGCTGAACTTGTGCTGTTCCATCCACTCACACTCCTAGTCCCCCATGAAGTGGATCTGCTGATAACACAAACTAAAATGTCATTTCTGTCACCAGCAAGACACCTAGCCATAACAGCTACACTGTTATCGCAACCCCATCTCACCATCAAGCGATGCAATACCTTGAACCCAGCAACGCTGATACCAACTGAAGAAGACGGAGATCCACACCAATGTGATGAAAGGACCAGCGAAAGCTGTAAACCTAGACCAGATCTTAAAGACACTCCTATTCCAGACAGCACCTATGTATATGTAGATGGATCAGCATCCAAATCAGAACAAGGAAAAAATCAAGTAGGATTCGCAGTCGTCACAGACAACGAAGTCTTATGTGCAGAAAAACTGCCATCCAATCTCTCAGCTCAAGCTGCAGAAATTATAGCGTTAACAAAAGCATGCACATTGTTTAAAAGTAAAAAAGTCACAATTTATACAGACAGCCAATACGCACACTCAACTCTACATGTATTTGCTGCACAATGGAAGAGGAGAGGGATGAAAACATCTACAGGCAAATCAGTAGAACATGCTGAACTGCTAAAACAAATGCTTAATGCAGTACTACTTCCCAGCCATATAGCTGTATGCAAATGTAAGGCACATACTAGAGGCAACGACAGAATTAGTAAAGGGAATGCCAGAGCAGATACAGCAGCTAAAGAAGCAGCACAAACATTTACTGCACAGTACACACAACAACAAAAGAATGAGTCAATCCCAAAAACAGTATTAATTGATATGCAAAACATTGCACCACAAAAAGAAAAAGAGGCATGGATAGATGAAGGTGCAGAACAGTCTGCCGAGGGTCTATACACAACAAAAGGCCTACCATGCTTACCAAAGAATTTATTCCAAATGGTAGCAAAATTGAGCCATGGGAAATCTCATGTCTCAACAGGGGGGATGATGGACATGGTACAGCGTGTGTTCCATGTGCCAACAGGTCTAAATACCTACTTTAAAAATTTTTGTAGGAACTGCTTAATTTGTTGCAGACATAACGTGCAAGGTAACCTCAGACCCAAACGGGGCCAATGCCCAAAAGGTACGTACCCTTTTGAAATTATACACATGGATTTTATTGAATTATCCAAAAGCAACCACTATAAATACTGCTTAGTCTTGATTGACTCATTCTCTAAATGGACTGAGATTGTCCCAGCCAGATCACCAGATGCATTAACGGTGGCGAAAGCCATCTGTAAACACATAATCCCAGAACATGGGATCCCCAGAATTATCTGGAGCGATAATGGCGCTCATTTTGTTAACAGCATAGTCCAACAAATGGCAAACCATCTAGGAATAAGTTTAAAAAACCACTGCTCATACCATCCGCAGAGTGCAGGACTGGTAGAGAGAACGAATGGTACGATAAAATTAAGACTTAAGAAAACCATGGAAGAAACAAAAAAGCCATGGCCAGAATGCCTACCAATTGTTAAAATTTATATGCGGATAGTACCAACTAGCTCGGGATTAACACCTTTCGAAATAGTTCATGGAAGACCATTCCAACTCCCCCTATGGGAAGGTGAACCATGGCAAGAAGCAAAGGGCGAGGCAGATCCACTCACAGAGTGGATGGTAAAGATGTTTAGAGAGAAACTCGTCCAAGATACATGTAAGCTGCCATTATCCCCTTTGTCCCCCTTGCAGGAGGTGGTGAAGCCTGGTGACCAAATCCTGATCCGAGCCATAAAAAGGAAATCCTGGTCTTCTGCGCGCTGGGAAGGTCCGTTTGTGGTCCAACTCACCACCCCTACAGCGGTAAAGATTGCTGAGAGGTCTACGTGGATTCACCAATCTCAGGTCAAGGTGGTTCGAAACATAGGGGACTGTGAGTAGACTGCAAGCCGGACGGTATCAAAACCCTTGTCCGTGGAACATCATCAGACGTCTGCTCACCTGGCCCAAACGCCCCCCGTTTTAACTTTGACATTTCGTAGACTTTGCATTCCCGCGCAGAAACCAAAATGAAAGCTGCCGCCACCCTCATCACAGCGACTCTACTATCAGCCGCAACTTGGGCGTGGCTGGATGCCCTGCCCACTGAGACTCGAGCAGGAAATCGAGATGGTCCCATGCTACTGTCGCAAAAAAGAGTGAAGTGGTATGAAAAGAACAATCCAAAAAATCATTTTGAAGAAAATATGTGGTATAATTTCATGGTATTTCAGAAGAAACAAACTGGTGTGAAAGAAAGTTGTTATGTGTGCAGCCGTATGCCTTATTCCGCAGGTACCCCACCAGTGTATCCCAAGGCAATCGACCCTTATACCTATGACACCTACACACCTCTATGGTATCCCGACATACTGAGATCACGGTACCTAGAAGGTGTATTAAGATCTGTGGTTCTCGAGGTTGATGCCACTGTACCACCTTTAACAGGTAGAAAATTCACAAAGCTTTTGAACTATAATTGGACAGATCTAGTCATGTTAAACAACATCCCATACCCACGTAATTTTAAGGCAGTGTGTTTCGCTAGTAATATGACATTCTGGGGTAGGTCCAGACCAGTAGGAGAAGTCCCCATGAAGTACTGCAGTCAGGTAATTACCCCATGCACGCGAAACACCACTAACAAAGATCAGTTCAATGCCACAGGAGCGCCCCCAGGTGCCACCTGCAGGGACTATTACACTCTCCCTGATGTAATGGGCACTGATCCCCAAGAGGATGGGTATTGGATGTGTGGGTATACAGTATATTTGGGTTTGCCCACAGCATGGAATGGTCGCTGTGCAATGGTGCAGATGGTTCAAAATGCATTCCTTTTAAGGGGAGTGAAAATATCAGTAAGACATAAGAGATTTACACCTGTACAATTTAAACCACATGATTCAATTTGGGGTAGTGATGTCCCTGATGATCACAAATTATGGTCCACCTCCGAGAAAGTCATACTGTCACTACTTCCACAGATTGGAGTGGGTAAAGTTATGCTCCGTGTAGAAACATTGAATTATCGGATGGGACTGTTTATTAACCAAACTATCAAGGCTCTACAGGGCATAGCAGATGAATTACAAGCCCTTAGAGAAATGGAGCTCCAAGACCGTATGGTCTTGGATTTGATAACAGCCAAGGATGGAGGTGTGTGCGCCATAGTCGGAGAACACTGTTGTACTTTCATCCCAGATGAAACCGGTGACGAAGGTAACATTACTCATGCAATAGCGGAAATGAAAGCCTTGGCCAACGCCATGGCCCAGGATCACTCAGCCATAGGTGCATCACTTTGGTCATGGTTAATATCCGGGTCGTGGTTCGCGATTCTGCTTAAATTTTTAACACCATTACTTGCAATTATGTTACTCTTCTGTATTTTTTCAATGTGTATAATTCCTTGTATGAAAACTGTGGTTCGAAATACTATCCAGCATACGCTGGTAGCTTACAGCGACATACAGTATCACCGCATGACATGCCGCAATGAAGATTCTCCCACCATTTTGAAATACGAGGAGTAACGGTATGTTGAGTCATCCGGGAAATTGTACACGTTTTAACTTCAAAACTGTGTTCGCTCATAAAGAGGGACACAGAGGGATTTTCTTATATAACCTTATAACTACCTCACGTTTTTTCACCTGTGCCTTCACAAATGATTTTATTATTTTCTTATATAACCTTAGAACTACCTCACGTTTTTCACCTGTGCCTTCACAAATTATTTTATTGTTTTCTTATAGCTACCTCACATTTTTCACAAGTGCCTTCACATATGACTTTATTGTTTCCCATACTCTTTGATAAGTAACTGTTAATGATGTTTATATTCTAGTACCTTAGTAGGAGGGATATAAATTGATGTTAAATGAAAATTCTTTCAAAGTTACTAAAGGGGGGAAATGTGAAGTATGAATGTATTTTATGCTTATTATTATGTATTTTAGTTTACATAGTGTAGTCACTGGAATAGAATTTTGCACCATCTAGTGGTGACTCTCGTCACTACCTCTTTTAGTTAGTGGGGTGCTATCTCTTTCAAACCCCCATTTGTGTATTTCCACGCCTTACGTTTGTCTGTGTCACATGATCCTGTGCTAATAAAACCAGGTTGTTTGTAGGGAGTCGCCAGGAATTCCTAACGGTCATTCAGGAAGATAGACTATCTTTCTGCTCTGGCTACACTGGCGTCCTCCTTCATATGAAGTGGTTAAAATTCTCATCACGACTGGCTGTGTGTTTCCTCTGCTCCGATATTATTGAATGTATATGGTCTTAAACCTGACAATAACCCAAACCATAACCCAAACCATAACCCAAACCATAACCCAAACCATAACCCAAACCATAACCCAAACCATAACCCAAACCATAACCCAAACCATAACCCAAACCATAACCCAAACCATAACCCAAACCATAACCCAAACCATAACCCAAACCATAACCCAAACCATAACCCAAACCATAACCCAAACCATAACCCAAACCATAACCCAAACCATAACCCATACCATAACCCAAACCCTAACCCAAACCATAACCCTAACTCGAACCCAAACCATAACCCAAACAATAACCCTAATCCAAACCATAACCCAAACACAAACCATAACCCTAACCCAAACCATAACCAGATTCCCAACCATAACCATAACCACAACCAAAACCATATTCCCAACCATAGCCATAACTCCAACCATATCCCCAACCATAACCATAACCCTAACTGATAACCCCAACCATAACACCAACCATAACCCAAACCCTAACCCCTAACAATATCCCTAACCCAAACCATAACCCCTAACAATAACCCTAACCCAAACCATAATCCCAACCCCTAACAATAACCATAACCCAAACCATAACCCCTAACCCCTAACAATAACCCTAACCTTAACCATAACCCCAACCATAACCATAACCCAAACCATACCCATAACCCAAAACATAACCCCTAACCCCTAACAATAACCCTCAACCAAACCATAACCCCAACCCCTAACAATAACCCTAACCCAAACCATAACCCCAATCATAACCATAACCCAAACCATAACCCCAACCCCTAACAATAACCCTAACCTAAACCATAACCCCTAACAAGAACCCTAACCCAAACCATAATCCCATCCATAGCCATAACCCCAACCATAACCATAACCCAAACCATAACCCCCAACCCCTAACAATAACCCTAACCCAAACCATAACCCAAACCATAACCCAAACAACCATAACCACGTGCTGCCAGAGGACCTCCGCACGCCCGGTGAATACCTTGTTGAAGACAGGCAGGCCTCGGTTCACCTTGTTGGCCAAAGTGGCAAAGGACCTGTGGGGAGGGGGGAGGGGGGGAGATGTCGGTTCCAACTTTCCTGGAAAACAGATGGATAGACGGCCTCCTGGCCCGCCTACCGGGAATCGTCCTGGTCTTTAGATTTTTCGTCTGACAACAACTCGTCCCACTCTGGATGACAAAATGGGGAAAAAAGTGCTATATATCACATATAAACCGAAAGCCTTTTAATGACCGACTTTCTGGTAAACGTCCCAGACAAGACCGGCAGGCCGGCCCTCTCGGTTAAAAATGGACTGAACATCTGCCAATTACCGACTCTAATCTTGCCTTGGCTGGCTCCAAAATGGAAAAAAATAACATCGTGTACATTTAAGTTTCAATTACTCACGTTTCACTGTATTCCACCACCCCATCAAACTGTCCGTATCCTGTGAAGAAGAAAGGAAGGAAGGGCGTAAGTGAGACGGGACGGAAAGAGGCGGCGGCTGAGGGAGAGCGAGAGTGAGCGAGAGAGAGAGCGAGAGAGAGCGAGAGAGAGTGAGAAAGAGCGAGAGAGAGCGAGAGAGAGCGAGAGAGAGAGCGAGAGAGAGCGAGAGAGAGCGAGAGAGAGCGAGAGAGAGCGAGAGAGAGCGAGAGAGAGCGAGAGAGAGCGAGAGAGAGCAAGAGAGCAAGAGAGCAAGAGAGCAAGAGAGCAAGAGAGCAAACGAGAGAGAGAGAGAGAGCGCGGGAGCAAACAAGAGAGAGAGAGAGCGCGGGAGCAAACGAGAGAGAGAGAGCGCGAGAGCAAACGAGAGAGAGAGAGAGAGAGAGAGAGAGAGAGCGAGAGCAAACGAGCGCGAACGAGAGCGAGCGGGCGCGAGCGAGCGCGAACGGGCGCGCGCGAGAGCGAGCGGGCGCGAGTGCGAACGGGCGGGCGCGAGAGCGAACGGGCGGGCGCGAGAGCGAACGGGCGGGCGCGAGAGCGAACGGGCGGGCGCGAGAGCGAACGGGCGGGCGCGAGAGCGAACGGTCGGGCGCGAGAGTTATGGTTGAGAGCGAGAACGAGCGCGAGAACGAGCGCGAGAACGAGCGCGAGAACGAGCGCGAGAACGAGTGCGAGAGAAAGAGAAAAAAAGAGAGAGAAAGAAGAGGAAGAGGAAGAAGAAGAAGAAGAAGAAGAAGAAGAAGAAGAAGAAGAAGAAGAAGAAGAAGAGGAAGAGGAAGAGGAAGAAGAAGTGGAAGAAGAAGAAGAAGAAGAAGAAGAAGAAGAAGAAGAAGAAGAAGAAGAGGAAGAAGAAGAAGAGGAAGAAGAAGAAGAAGAAGAAGAAGAAGAAGAAGAAGAAGAAGAAGAAGAAGAAGAAGAAGAAGAAGAAGAAGAAGAAGAAGAGGAAGAAGAACAAGAGGAAGAAGAACAAGAGGAAGAAGAACAAGAGGAAGAAGAACAAGAGGAAGAAGAACAAGAGGAAGAGGAACAAGAAGAAGAGGAACAAGAAGAAGAGGAACAAGAAGAAGAAGAAGAGGAAGAAGAGGGAGGGGAAGAGGGAGGGGAAGAGGGAGGGGAAGAGGGAGGGGAAGAGGGAGGGGAAGAGGGAGGGGAAGAGGAGGGAGAGGGGGGGAGGAGGAGGGAGAGGGGGGGAAGAGGAGGGAGAGGGGGGAAGAGGAGGGAGAGGGAGGGAAGAGGAGTGAGAGGGGGGAAGAGGAGGGAGAGGGGGGGAAGAGGAGGGAGAGGGGGGGAAGAGGAGGGAGAGAGGGGGGTAGAGGAGGGAGAGGGGGGGAAAGAGGAGGGAGAGGGGGAGAAGAGGGGGGAGATGGGGGGAAGAGGAGGGAGAGGGGGGGAAGAGGAGGGAGAGGGGGGGAAGAGGAGGGAGAGGGGGGGAAGAGGAGGGAGAGGGGGGGGGAAGAGGAGGGAGAGGGGGGGGGGCAGCGGTCGGGGGGAGGAGAAGACATTGACGTTGTCCGAGATGCTGGCGGAAGCTGATCTGATCCCTCCGGCCGTGGCGATGAGCGAGGCCCCAAAGGTGAAGGGCGTCAGGGCCAGGCCGGCGATGGCCGTCACGCCGGCTACTTTGGCCTTCTGGTGGAAGGTGGCCAGGTGGCCGGCCAGGGCGCGGAGCTTCACCACGTGCTGCCAGAGGACCTCGGCGCGCCAGGTGAATACCTTGTTGAAGACAGGCAGGGCTCGGTTCACCTTGTTGGTCAAAGTGGCAAATGACCTGTGGGGAGGGGGGAGATGACGGTTCCAACTTCCCTGGAAAACAGACGGATAGACGGCCTCCCGGCACGCCTACCGGGAATCGTCCCGGTCTTTAAATTCTTCGTCTGACGACAACTCGTCCCACTCTGGATGACAAAATGGGGGGAAAAAAAGTGCCATCTATCACATATAAACCGAAAGCCTTTTAATGACCGACTGTGTGTGTGTGGTGGGGGGTGGTCACCTCTTTTGGGGCGCCACATTACTGGACAATATTGCAGGGTTTTGGGGTCGGAAAAAAATAATTGCAGGGTGCACTTTTTCCAAACGGCCACAAGATGGCAGCAAGAGATCATATTACTGGGAAGTAATTTTCAAATCAAAGAGGGTGTGGCTGAGTTTTTGGTCGGGAAAATAATTGTATGGTGAACTTTTTCAAAACAGCCACAAGATGGCAGAAAGAGACCATATTAATGGGAAATATTTTTTAAATCAAAGCGTATGGGAGGCATTTTGGTTTTCAAGACCAATTGCGGGTTATGTCATTAATCTTGCCTACAAATAAACTAGTTTCAGGGTTAAGGTTATAGTCAAATAAAAGTCAAATCAATTAGCAGAAACTTACATAAGATGACATCTTGAGACAACTTGCGTTGGCGCCCAGAAGAACCTGTAAAGTGGTATGGATTGAGAACGTGTTGCTGCAGTACTTTTTACTTTGAAAAAAATACAAGGCACAACAATATATATTATCATTTAAAATGACAATATATAGTGGTAGCTCGACAAGAAAGAGAAAGAGAGAGAGAGGAGAAGGAGAGGAGGGAGAGAGAGAGAGAGAGAGGAGAAGAAGAGGAGGGAGGGAGAGCGGCGGCGGTAGGGGGGGGGGGAGAGAGAGAGAGAGAGAGAGAGAGAGAGAGAGCGGCGGCAGTCGGGGGGAGAGAGAGAGAGAGAGAGAGCCATAACCCCTAACAATAACCCTAACCCAAACCATAACCCAAACCATAACCCAAACCATAACCAGAACCATAACCCAAACCATAACCCAAACCATAACCCAAACCATAACCCAAACCATAACCCAAACCATAACCCAAACCATAACCCAAACCATAACCCAAACCATAACCCAAACCATAACCCAAACCATAACCCAAACCATAACCCAAACCATAACCCAAACCATAACCCAAACCATAACACTAACCCAAACCATAACCCAAACCATAACCCAAACCATAACCCAAACCATAACCCAAACCATAACCCAAACCATAACCCAAACCATAACCCAAACCATAACCCAAACCATAACCCAAACCATAACACTAACCCAAACCATAACCCGAACCCAAACAATAACCCAAACAATAACCCTAACCCAAACCATAACCCTAACCCAAACTATAACCCCAACCATAACCAGATTCCCAACCATAACCATAACCCCAACCAAAACCAGATTCCCAACCATAGCCATAACACCAACCATAACCCCAACAATAACCCCAACCATAACCCAAACCCTAACCCCAACCCCTAACAATAACCATAACCCAAACCATAACCCCAACCCCTAACAATAACCCTAACCCAAACCATAACCATAACCATAACCCAAACCATAACCATAACCCAAACCATAACCCCTAACCCCTAACAATAACCCTAACCCAAACCATAACCCCAACCCCTAACAATAACCCTAACCTAAACCATAACCCCAACCATAACCATAACCCAAACCATAACCATAACCCAAAACATAACCCCTAACAATAACCCTCAACCAAACCATAACCCCAACCCCTAACAATAACCCTAACCCAAACCATAACCCCAATCATAACCATAACCCAAACCATAACCCCTAATCCCTTACAAAAACCCTAACCCAAACCATAACCCCAACGCCTAAATATAACCCTAACCTAAACCATAACCCCAACCATAACCATAACCCAAACCATAACCCCTAACCCCTAACAAGAACCCTAATCCAAACCATAATCCCATCCATAGCCATAACCCCAACCATAACCATAACCCAAACCATAACCATAACCCCCAACCCCTAACAATAACCCTCACCTAAACCATAACCCCAACCATAACCATAACCCAAACCATAACCCCTAACCCCTAACAAGAACCCTAACCCAAACCATAATCCCATCCATAGCCATAATCCCAACCAAAACCAGATTCCCAACCATAGCCATAACTCCAACCATATCCCCAACCATAACCATAACCCAAACCATAACCATAACCCCCAACCCCTAACAATAACCCTCACCTAAACCATAACCCCAAACATAACCATAACCCAAACCATAACCCCTAACCCCTAACAAGAACCCTAACCCAAACCATAATCCCATCCATAGCCATAACCCCAACCAAAACCAGATTCCCAACCATAGCCATAACTCCAACCATATCCCCAACCATAACCATAACCCTAACCGATAACCCCAACCATAACAATAACCATAACCCCAACCATAACAATAACCATAACCCCAACCATAACCCAAACCCTAACCCCAACCCCTAACAATAACCCTAACCCTAACCCAAACCATAACCCCTAACCCCTAACAATATCCCTCACCCAAACCATAACCCCTAACAATAACCCTAACCCAAACCATAACCCCAACCGCTAACAATAACCATAACCCAAACCATAACCCCTAACCCCTAAAAATAACCCTATCCCAAACCATAACCCCAACCCCTAACAATAACCCTAACCCAAAACCTAACCCAAACCTAACCCAAACCATACCCATAACCCCAACCATAACCATAACCCAAACCATAACCCCTAACCCCTAACAATAACCCTAACCCAAACCATAACCCCAACCCCTAACAATAACCCTAACCTAAACCATAACCCCAACCATAACCATAACCCAAACCATAACCATAACCCAAAACATAACCCCCAACCCCTAACAATAACCCTAACCCAAACCATAACACCAATCATAACCATAACCCAAACCATAACCCCTAATCCCTTACAATAACCCTAGCCCAAACCATAACCCCAACCCCTAACAATAACCCTAACCTAAACCATAACCATAACCCAAACCATAACCCAAACCATAACCCAAACCATAACCCAAACCATAACCCAAACCATAACCCAAACCATAACCCAAACCATAACCCAAACCATAACCCAAACCATAACCCAAACCATAACCCAAACCATAAACCAAACCATAACCCAAACCATAACCCAAACCATAACCCAAACCATAACCCAAACCATAACCCAAACCATAACCCAAACCATAACCCAAACCATAACCCAAACCATAACCCAAACCATAACCCAAACCATAACCCAAACCATAACCCAAACCATAACCCAAACCATAACCCAAACCATAACCCAAACCATAACCCAAACCATAACCCAAACCATAACCCAAACCATAACCCAAACCATAACCCAAACCATAACCCAAACCATAACCCAAACCATAAACCAAACCATAACCCAAACCATAACCCAAACCATAACCCAAACCATAACCCAAACCATAACCCAAACCATAACCCAAACCATAACCCAAACCATAACCCAAACCATAACCCAAACCATAACCCAAACCATAACCCAAACCATAACCCAAACCATAACCCAAACCATAACCCAAACCATAACCCAAACCATAACCCAAACCATAACCCAAACCATAACCCAAACCATAACCCAAACCATAACCCAAACCATAACCCAAACCATAACCCAAACCATAACCCAAACCATAACCCAAACCATAACCCAAACCATAACCCTAACCCGAACCCAAACCATAACCCAAACAATAACCCTAACCCAAACCATAACCCTAACACAAACCATAACCATAACCCAAACCATAACCAGATTCCCAACCATAACCATAACCCCAACCAAAACCATATTCCCAACCATAGCCATAACTCCAACCATATCCCCAACCATAACTATAACCCTAACTGATAACCCCAACCATAACACCAACCATAACTATAACCCTAACTGATAACACCAACCATAACTATAACCCTAACTGATAACCCCAACCATAACACCAACCATAACCCAAACCCTAACCCCTAACAATATCCCTAACCCAAACCATAACCCCTAACAATAACCCTAACCCAAACCATAATCCCAACCCCTAACAATAACCATAACCCAAACCATAACCCCTAACCGCTAACAATAACCCTAACCCAAACCATAACCCAAACCCCTAACAATAACCCTAACCCAAACCATAACCATAACCCAAACCATAACCCCTAACCCCTAACAATAACCCTAACCCAAACCATAACCCCAACCCCTAACAATAACCCTAACCTAAACCATAACCCCAACCATAACCATAACCCAAACCATAACCATAACCCAAAACATAACCCCTAACCCCTAACAATAACCCTCAACCAAACCATAACCCCAACCCCTAACAATAACCCTAACCCAAACCATAACCCCAATCATAACCATAACCCAAACCATAACCCCTAATCCCTAACAATAACCCTAACCCAAACCATAACCCCAACCCCTAACAATAACCCTAACCTAAACCATAACCCCTAACAAGAACCCTAACCCAAACCATAATCCCATCCATAGCCATAACCCCAACCATAACCATAACCCAAACCATAACCCCCAACCCCTAACAATAACCCTAACCCAAACCATAACCCAAACAATAACCCAAACAACCATAACCACGTGCTGCCAGAGGACCTCGGCACGCCCGGTGAATACCTTGTTGAAGACAGGCAGGCCTCGGTTCACCTTGTTGGCCAAAGTGGCAAAGGACCTGTGGGGAGGGGGGAGGGGGGTAGATGTCGGTTCCAACTTTCCTGGAAAACAGACGGATAGACGGCCTCCTGGCACGCCTACCGGGAATCGTCCTGGTCTTTAGATTTTTCGTCTGACAACAACTCGTCCCACTCTGGATGACAAAATGGGGAAAAAGTGCCATATATCACATATAAACCGAAAGCCTTTTAATGACCGACTTTCTGGTAAACGTCCCAGACAAGACCGGCAGGCCGGCCCTCTCGGTTAAAAATGGACTGAACATCTGCCAATTACCGACTCTAATCTTGCCTTGGCTGGCTCCAAAATGGAAAAAAATAACATCTTGTACATTTAAGTTTCAATTACTCACGTTTCACTGTATTCCACCACCCCATCAAACTGTCCGTATCCTGTGAAGAAGAAAAGGAAGGGCGTAAGTGAGACGAGACGGAAAGAGGCGGCGGCTGAGGGAGAGCGAGAGAGAGTGAGAGAGAGCGAGAGAGAGCGAGAGAGAGCGAGAGAGAGCGAGAGAGAGCGAGAGAGAGCGAGAGAGAGAGCGAGAGAGAGCGAGAGAGAGCGAGAGAGAGCGAGAGAGAGCGAGAGAGAGCGAGAGAGAGCGAGAGAGAGCGAGAGAGAGCAAGAGAGCAAGAGAGCAAGAGAGCAAGAGAGCAAGAGAGCAAACGAGAGAGAGAGAGAGAGCGCGGGAGCAAACAAGAGAGAGAGAGAGCGCGGGAGCAAACGAGAGAGAGAGAGCGCGAGAGCAAACGAGAGAGAGAGAGAGAGAGAGAGAGAGAGAGAGCGAGAGCAAACGAGCGCGAACGAGAGCGAGCGGGCGCGAGCGAGCGCGAACGGGCGCGCGCGAGAGCGAGCGGGCGCGAGTGCGAACGGGCGGGCGCGAGAGCGAACGGGCGGGGCGCGAGAGCGAACGGGCGGGCGCGAGAGCGAACGGGCGGGCGCGAGAGCGAACGGTCGGGCGCGAGAGTTATGGTTGAGAGCGAGAACGAGCGCGAGAACGAGCGCGAGAACGTGCGCGAGAACGAGCGCGAGAACGAGTGCGAGAGAAAGAGAAAAAAAGAGAGAGAAAGAAGAGGAAGAGGAAGAAGAAGAAGAAGAAGAAGAAGAAGAAGAAGAAGAAGAAGAAGAAGAAGAAGAAGAAGAAGAAGAAGAGGAAGAGGAAGAGGAAGAAGAAGTGGAAGAAGAAGAAGAAGAAGAAGAAGAAGAAGAAGAAGAAGAAGAGGAAGAAGAAGAAGAGGAAGAAGAAGAAGAAGAAGAAGAAGAAGAAGAAGAAGAAGAAGAAGAAGAAGAAGAAGAGGAAGAAGAACAAGAGGAAGAAGAACAAGAGGAAGAAGAACAAGAGGAAGAAGAACAAGAGGAAGAAGAACAAGAGGAAGAGGAACAAGAAGAAGAGGAACAAGAAGAAGAGGAACAAGAAGAAGAAGAAGAGGAAGAAGAGGGAGGGGAAGAGGGAGGGGAAGAGGGAGGGGAAGAGGGAGGGGAAGAGGGAGGGGAAGAGGGAGGGGAAGAGGAGGGAGAGGGGGGGAGGAGGAGGGAGAGGGGGGGAAGAGGAGGGAGAGGGGGGAAGAGGAGGGAGAGGGAGGGAAGAGGAGTGAGAGGGGGGAAGAGGAGGGAGAGGGGGGAAGAGGAGGGAGAGGGGGGGAAGAGGAGGGAGAGAGGGGGGTAGAGGAGGGAGAGGGGGGGAAAGAGGAGGGAGAGGGGGAGAAGAGGGGGGAGATGGGGGGAAGAGGAGGGAGAGGGGGGGAAGAGGAGGGAGAGGGGGGGAAGAGGAGGGAGAGGGGGGGAAGAGGAGGGAGAGGGGGGGGGAAGAGGAGGGAGAGGGGGGGGGCAGCGGTCGGGGGGAGGAGAAGACATTGACGTTGTCCGAGATGCTGGCGGAAGCTGATCTGATCCCTCCGGCCGTGGCGATGAGCGAGGCCCCAAAGGTGAAGGGCGTCAGGGCCAGGCCGGCGATGGCCGTCACGCCGGCTACTTTGGCCTTCTGGTGGAAGGTGGCCAGGTGGCCGGCCAGGGCGCGGAGCTTCACCACGTGCTGCCAGAGGACCTCGGCGCGCCAGGTGAATACCTTGTTGAAGACAGGCAGGGCTCGGTTCACCTTGTTGGTCAAAGTGGCAAATGACCTGTGGGGAGGGGGGAGATGACGGTTCCAACTTCCCTGGAAAACAGACGGATAGACGGCCTCCCGGCACGCCTACCGGGAATCGTCCCGGTCTTTAAATTCTTCGTCTGACGACAACTCGTCCCACTCTGGATGACAAAATGGGGGGAAAAAAAGTGCCATCTATCACATATAAACCGAAAACCTTTTAATGACTGTGTGTGTGTGGTGGGGGGTGGTCACCTCTTTTGGGGCGCCACATTACTGGACAATATTGCAGGGTTTTGGGGTCGGAAAAAAATAATTGCAGGGTGCACTTTTTCCAAACGGCCACAAGATGGCAGCAAGAGATCATATTACTGGGAAGTAATTTTCAAATCAAAGAGGGTGTGGCTGAGTTTTTGGTCGGGAAAATAATTGTATGGTGAACTTTTTCAAAACAGCCACAAGATGGCAGAAAGAGACCATATTAATGGGAAATATTTTTTAAATCAAAGCGTATGGGAGGCATTTTGGTTTTCAAGACCAATTGCGGGTTATGTCATTAATCTTGCCTACAAATAAACTAGTTTCAGGGTTAAGGTTATAGTCAAATAAAAGTCAAATCAATTAGCAGAAACTTACATAAGATGACATCTTGAGACAACTTGCGTTGGCGCCCAGAAGAACCTGTAAAGTGGTATGGATTGAGAACGTGTTGCTGCAGTACTTTTTACTTTGAAAAAAATACAAGGCACAACAATATATATTATCATTTAAAATGACAATATATAGTGGTAGCTCGACAAGAAAGAGAAAGAGAGAGAGAGGAGAAGGAGAGGAGGGAGAGAGAGAGAGAGAGAGGAGAAGAAGAGGAGGGAGGGAGAGCGGCGGCGGTAGGGGGGGGGGGAGAGAGAGAGAGAGAGAGAGAGAGAGAGAGAGCGGCGGCAGTCGGGGGGAGAGAGAGAGAGAGAGAGAGCCATAACCCCTAACAATAACCCTAACCCAAACCATAACCCAAACCATAACCCAAACCATAACCAGAACCATAACCCAAACCATAACCCAAACCATAACCCAAACCATAACCCAAACCATAACCCAAACCATAACCCAAACCATAACCCAAACCATAACCCAAACCATAACCCAAACCATAACCCAAACCATAACCCAAACCATAACCCAAACCATAACCCAAACCATAACACTAACCCAAACCATAACCCAAACCATAACCCAAACCATAACCCAAACCATAACCCAAACCATAACCCAAACCATAACCCAAACCATAACCCAAACCATAACCCAAACCATAACCCAAACCATAACCCAAACCATAACACTAACCCAAACCATAACCCGAACCCAAACAATAACCCAAACAATAACCCTAACCCAAACCATAACCCTAACCCAAACTATAACCCCAACCATAACCAGATTCCCAACCATAACCATAACCCCAACCAAAACCAGATTCCCAACCATAGCCATAACACCAACCATAACCCCAACAATAACCCCAACCATAACCCAAACCCTAACCCCAACCCCTAACAATAACCATAACCCAAACCATAACCCCAACCCCTAACAATAACCCTAACCCAAACCATAACCATAACCATAACCCAAACCATAACCATAACCCAAACCATAACCCCTAACCCCTAACAATAACCCTAACCCAAACCATAACCCCAACCCCTAACAATAACCCTAACCTAAACCATAACCCCAACCATAACCATAACCCAAACCATAACCATAACCCAAAACATAACCCCTAACAATAACCCTCAACCAAACCATAACCCCAACCCCTAACAATAACCCTAACCCAAACCATAACCCCAATCATAACCATAACCCAAACCATAACCCCTAATCCCTTACAAAAACCCTAACCCAAACCATAACCCCAACGCCTAAATATAACCCTAACCTAAACCATAACCCCAACCATAACCATAACCCAAACCATAACCCCTAACCCCTAACAAGAACCCTAATCCAAACCATAATCCCATCCATAGCCATAACCCCAACCATAACCATAACCCAAACCATAACCATAACCCCCAACCCCTAACAATAACCCTCACCTAAACCATAACCCCAACCATAACCATAACCCAAACCATAACCCCTAACCCCTAACAAGAACCCTAACCCAAACCATAATCCCATCCATAGCCATAATCCCAACCAAAACCAGATTCCCAACCATAGCCATAACTCCAACCATATCCCCAACCATAACCATAACCCAAACCATAACCATAACCCCCAACCCCTAACAATAACCCTCACCTAAACCATAACCCCAAACATAACCATAACCCAAACCATAACCCCTAACCCCTAACAAGAACCCTAACCCAAACCATAATCCCATCCATAGCCATAACCCCAACCAAAACCAGATTCCCAACCATAGCCATAACTCCAACCATATCCCCAACCATAACCATAACCCTAACCGATAACCCCAACCATAACAATAACCATAACCCCAACCATAACCCAAACCCTAACCCCAACCCCTAACAATAACCCTAACCCTAACCCAAACCATAACCCCTAACCCCTAACAATATCCCTCACCCAAACCATAACCCCTAACAATAACCCTAACCCAAACCATAACCCCAACCGCTAACAATAACCATAACCCAATCCATAACCCCTAACCCCTAAAAATAACCCTATCCCAAACCATAACCCCAACCCCTAACAATAACCCTAACCCAAAACCTAACCCAAACCTAACCCAAACCATACCCATAACCCCAACCATAACCATAACCCAAACCATAACCCCTAACCCCTAACAATAACCCTAACCCAAACCATAACCCCAACCCCTAACAATAACCCTAACCTAAACCATAACCCCAACCATAACCATAACCCAAACCATAACCATAACCCAAAACATAACCCCCAACCCCTAACAATAACCCTAACCCAAACCATAACACCAATCATAACCATAACCCAAACCATAACCCCTAATCCCTTACAATAACCCTAGCCCAAACCATAACCCCAACCCCTAACAATAACCCTAACCTAAACCATAACCATAACCCAAACCATAACCCAAACCATAACCCAAACCATAACCCAAACCATAACCCAAACCATAACCCAAACCATAACCCAAACCATAACCCAAACCATAACCCAAACCATAACCCAAACCATAACCCAAACCATAACCCAAACCATAAACCAAACCATAACCCAAACCATAACCCAAACCATAACCCAAACCATAACCCAAACCATAACCCAAACCATAACCCAAACCATAACCCAAACCATAACCCAAACCATAACCCAAACCATAACCCAAACCATAACCCAAACCATAACCCAAACCATAACCCAAACCATAACCCAAACCATAACCCAAACCATAACCCAAACCATAACCCAAACCATAACCCAAACCATAACCCAAACCATAACCCAAACCATAACCCAAACCATAACCCAAACCATAACCCAAACCATAACCCAAACCATAACCCAAACCATAACCCAAACCATAACCCAAACCATAACCCAAACCATAACCCAAACCATAACCCAAACCATAACCCAAACCATAACCCAAACCATAACCCAAACCATAACCCAAACCATAACCCAAACCATAACCCAAACCATAACCCAAACCATAACCCAAACCATAACCCAAACCATAACCCAAACCATAACCCAAACCATAACCCAAACCATAACCCAAACCATAACCCAAACCATAACCCAAACCATAACCCAAACCATAACCCAAACCATAACCCAAACCATAACCCAAACCATAACCCAAACCATAACCCAAACCATAACCCAAACCATAACCCTAACCCGAACCCAAACCATAACCCAAACAATAACCCTAACCCAAACCATAACCCTAACACAAACCATAACCATAACCCAAACCATAACCAGATTCCCAACCATAACCATAACCCCAACCAAAACCATATTCCCAACCATAGCCATAACTCCAACCATATCCCCAACCATAACTATAACCCTAACTGATAACCCCAACCATAACACCAACCATAACTATAACCCTAACTGATAACACCAACCATAACTATAACCCTAACTGATAACCCCAACCATAACACCAACCATAACCCCAACCATAACCCAAACCCTAACCCCTAACAATATCCCTAACCCAAACCATAACCCCTAACAATAACCCTAACCCAAACCATAATCCCAACCCCTAACAATAACCATAACCCAAACCATAACCCCTAACCGCTAACAATAACCCTAACCCAAACCATAACCCAAACCCCTAACAATAACCCTAACCCAAACCATAACCATAACCCAAACCATAACCCCTAACCCCTAACAATAACCCTAACCCAAACCATAACCCCAACCCCTAACAATAACCCTAACCTAAACCATAACCCCAACCATAACCATAACCCAAACCATAACCATAACCCAAAACATAACCCCTAACCCCTAACAATAACCCTCAACCAAACCATAACCCCAACCCCTAACAATAACCCTAACCCAAACCATAACCCCAATCATAACCATAACCCAAACCATAACCCCTAATCCCTAACAATAACCCTAACCCAAACCATAACCCCAACCCCTAACAATAACCCTAACCTAAACCATAACCCCTAACAAGAACCCTAACCCAAACCATAATCCCATCCATAGCCATAACCCCAACCATAACCATAACCCAAACCATAACCCCCAACCCCTAACAATAACCCTAACCCAAACCATAACCCAAACAATAACCCAAACAACCATAACCACGTGCTGCCAGAGGACCTCGGCACGCCCGGTGAATACCTTGTTGAAGACAGGCAGGCCTCGGTTCACCTTGTTGGCCAAAGTGGCAAAGGACCTGTGGGGAGGGGGGAGGGGGGTAGATGTCGGTTCCAACTTTCCTGGAAAACAGACGGATAGACGGCCTCCTGGCACGCCTACCGGGAATCGTCCTGGTCTTTAGATTTTTCGTCTGACAACAACTCGTCCCACTCTGGATGACAAAATGGGGAAAAAGTGCCATATATCACATATAAACCGAAAGCCTTTTAATGACCGACTTTCTGGTAAACGTCCCAGACAAGACCGGCAGGCCGGCCCTCTCGGTTAAAAATGGACTGAACATCTGCCAATTACCGACTCTAATCTTGCCTTGGCTGGCTCCAAAATGGAAAAAAATAACATCTTGAAAATGGAAAAAAATAACATCTTGTACATTTAAGTTTCAATTACTCACGTTTCACTGTATTCCACCACCCCATCAAACTGTCCGTATCCTGTGAAGAAGAAAGGAAGGAAGGGCGTAAGTGAGACGGGCTGGAAAGAGGCGGCGGCTGAGGGAGAGCGAGAGAGAGTGAGAGAGAGCGAGAGAGAGCGAGAGAGAGCGAGAGAGAGCGAGAGAGAGAGCGAGAGAGAGTGAGAGAGAGTGAGAGAGAGCAAGAGAGAGCAAGAGAGAGCGAGAGAGAGCGAGAGAGAGCGAGAGAGAGCGAGAGAGAGCGAGAGGAGAGCGAAAGAGAGCGAGAGAGAGCGAGAGAGAGCAAGAGAGCAAGAGAGCAAGAGAGCAAACGAGAGAGAGAGAAAGCGCGGGAGCAAATGAGAGAGAGAGAGCGCGGGAGCAAACGAGAGAGAGAGAGCGTGGGAGCAAACGAGAGAGAGAGAGAGCGCGGGAGCAAACGAGAGAGAGAGAGAGAGCGCGAGAGCAAACGAGCGCGAACGAGAGCGAGCGAGCGCAAACGGGGCGGTCGCGAGAGCGAGCGGGCGCGAGTGCGAACGGCGGCCGCGAGAGCGAACGGGCGGGGTGCGAGAGCGAACGGGCGGGCGCGAGAGCGAACGGGCGGGGCGCGAGAGCGAACGGGCGGCGCGAGAAAGAACGGGGCGGCGCGAGAGCGAACGGGCGGGCGCGAGAGCGAACGGGCTGGGCGCGAGAGGTTATGGTTGAGAGCGAGAACGAGCGCGAGAACGAGCGCGAGAACGAGCGCGGAGAACGATGCGCGAGAACGAGGACGAGCGGAGAACGAGCGCGAGAACGAGCGCGAGAACGAGCGCGAGAACGAGCGCGAGAAACGAGCGCTGAGAACGAGCGCGAGAACGAGCGCGAGAACGAGCGCGAGAACGAGCGCGAGAACGAGCGCGAGAACGAGTGCGAGAGAAAGGGAAAAAAAGAGAGAGAAAGAAGAGGAAGAGGAAGAGGAAGAAGAAGAAGAAGAAGAAGAAGAAGAAGAGGAAGAGGAAGAGGAAGAGGAAGAAGAAGAAGAAGAAGAAGAGGAAGAAGAAAAAGAAAAAGAAGAAGAAGAAGAAGAAGAAGAAGAAGAAGAAGAAGAAGAAGAAGAAGAAGAAGAGGAAGAAGAGAAGAAGAAGAGGAAGAAGAAGAAGAAGAAGAGGAAGAAGAACAAGAGGAAGAAGAACAAGAGGAAGAAGAACAAGCGGAAGAAGAACAAGAGGAAGAGGAACAAGAAGAAGAGGAACAAGAAGAAGAGGAACAAGAAGAAGAGGAACAAGAAGAAGAAGAAGAAGAAGAGGAAGAAGAGGGAGGGGAAGAGGAGGGAGAGGGGGGGAAGAGGAGGGAGAGGGGGGGAAGAGGAGGGAGAGGGGGGGAAGAGGAGGGAGAGGGGGGGGGGGGGAAGAGGAGGGAGAGGGGGGGGGAAGAGGAGGGAGAGGGGGGGGGGAAGAGGAGGGAGAGGGGGGGGGAAGAGGAGGGAGAGGGGGGGGGGGAGAGGAGGGAAAAGGGGGGGGAAGAGGAGGGAGAGGGGGGGGAGAGGAGGGAGAGGGGGGGGAGAGGAGGGAGAGGGGGGGGGAAGAGGAGGGAGACGGGGGGGAAGAGGAGGGAGAGGGGGGGGGGAGAGGAGGGAGAGGGGGAGAAGAGGGGGGAGATGGGGGGAAGAGGAGGGAGAGGGGGGAAGAGGAGGGAGAGGTGGGAAGAGGAGGGAGAGGGGGGGGGGGGCAGCGGTCGGGGGGAGGAGAAGGGGGGCGGCCGGGGGGAGGAGAAGACATTGACGTTGTCCGAGATGCTGGCGGAAGCTGATCTGATCCCTTCGGCCGTGGCGATGAGCGAGGCCCCAAAGGTGAAGGGCGTCAGGGCCAGGCCGGCGATGGCCGTCACGCCGGCTACTTTGGCCTTCTGGTGGAAGGTGGCCAGGTGGCCGGCCAGGGCGCGGAGCTTCACCACGTGCTGCCAGAGGACCTCGGCGCGCCAGGTGAATACCTTGTTGAAGACAGGCAGGGCTCGGTTCACCTTGTTGGTCAAAGTGGCAAATGACCTGTGGGGAGGGGGGAGATGACGGTTCCAACTTCCCTGGAAAACAGACGGATAGACGGCCTCCCGGCACGCCTACCGGGAATCGTCCCGGTCTTTAAATTCTTCGTCTGACGACAACTCGTCCCACTCTGGATGACAAAATGGGGGGAAAAAAAGTGCCATCTATCACATATAAACCGAAAACCTTTTAATGACTGTGTGTGTGTGGTGGGGGGTGGGGGGTCACCTCTTTTGGGGCGCCACATTACTGGACAATATTGCAGGGTTTTGGGGTCGGAAAAAAATAATTGCAGGGTGCACTTTTTCCAAACGGCCACAAGACGGCAGCAAGAGATCATATTACTGGGAAGTAATTTTCAAATCAAAGAGGGTGTGGCTGAGTTTTTGGTCGGGAAAATAATTGTATGGTGAACTTTTTCAAAACAGCCACAAGATGGCAGAAAGAGACCATATTAATGGGAAATATTTTTTAAATCAAAGCGTATGGGAGGCATTTTGGTTTTCAAGACCAATTGCGGGTTATGTCATTAATCTTGCCTACGAATAAACTAGTTTCAGGGTTAGGGTTATAGTCAATTAAAAGTCAGATCAATTAGAAGAAACTTACATAAGACGACATCTTGAGACAACTTGCGTTGGCGCCCAGAAGAACCTGTAAAGTGGTATGGATTGAGAACGTGTTGCTGCAGTACATTTTACTTTGAAAAAAATACAAGGCACAACAATATATATTATCATTTAAAATTGACAATATATAGTGGTAGCTCGACAAGAAAGAGAAAGAGAGAGAGAGAGAGGAGAAGGAGAGGAGGGAGAGAGAGAGAGAGAGAGAGAGAGGAGAGAGAGAGAGAGAGAGGAGAAGAAGAGGAGGGAGGGAGAGCGGTGGCGGTAGGGGGAGAGAGAGAGAGAGAGAGAGAGAGAGAGAGAGAGAGAGAGAGAGAGAGAGAGAGAAGAGAGAGAGAGAGAGAGAGAGAAGAAAGAGAGAGAGAGAGAGAGAGAGAGAGAGAGAGAGAGAGAGAGAGAGAGAGAGAGAGAGAGAGAGAGAGCGGCGGCGGTCGGGGGGAGAGAGAGAGAGAGAGAGAGCCATAACCCCTAACAATAACCCTAACCCAAACCATAACCCAAACCATAACCCAAACCATAACCCAAACCATAACCCAAACCATAACCCAAACCATAACCCAAACCATAACCCAAACCATAACCCAAACCCTAACCCAAACCCTAACCCAAACCATAACCCAAACCATAACCCAAACCATAACCCAAACCAAAACCCAAACCATAACCCAAACCATAACCCAAACCATAACCCAAACCATAACCCAAACCATAACCCAAACCATAACCCAAACCATATCCCAAACCATAACCCAAACCATAACCCAAACCATAACCCATACCATAACCCAAACCATAACCCATACCATAACCCATACCATAACCCAAACCCTAACCCAAACCATAACCCTAACCCAAACCATAACCCGAACCCAAACCATAACCCAAACAATAACCCTAACCCAAACCATAACCCTAACCCAAACCATAACCCTAACCCAAACCATAACCAGATTCCAAACCATAAACATAACCCCAACCAAAACCATATTCCCAACCATAGCCATAACTCCAACCATATCCCCAACCATAACCATAACCCTAACTGATAACCCCAACCATAACACCAACCATAACCCCAACCATAACCCAAACCCTAAACCATACCCCTAACAATAACCTTAACCCTAACCCAAACCATAACCCCTAACGCCTAACAATATCCCTAACCCAAACCATAACCCCTAACAATAACCCTAACCCAAACCATAATCCCAACCCCTAACAATAACCATAACCCAAACCATAACCCCTAACCCCTAACAATAACCCTAACCCAAACCATAACCCCAACCCCTAACAATAACCCTAAACCAAACCATAACCCCTAACCCCTAACAATAACCCTAACCCAAACCATAACCCCAACCCCTAACAATAACCCTAACCCAAACCATAACCATAACCCAAACCATAACCCCTAACCCCTAACAATAACCCTAACCCAAACCATAACCCCAACCCCCTAACAATAACCCTAACCTAAACCATAACCCCAACCATAACCATAACCCAAACCATAACCATAACCCAAAACATAACCCCTAACCCCTATCAATAACCATAACCCAAACCATAACCCCCAACCCCTAACAATAACCCTCACCTAAACCATAACCCCAACCATAACCATAACCCAAACCATAACCCCTAACCCCTAACAAGAACCCTAACCCAAACCATAATCCCATCCATAGCCATAACCCCAACCATAACCATAACCCAAACCATAACCCCCAACCCCTAACCATAACCCAAACCATAACCCCCAACCCCTAACAATAACCCAAACCATAACCCAAACCATAACCCAAACCATAACCCAAACCATAACCCAAACCATAACCCAAACCATAACCCAAACCATAACCCAAACCATAACCCAAACCATAACCCAAACCATAACCCAAACCATAACCCAAACCATAACCCAAACCATAACCCAAACCATAACCCAAACCATAACCCAAACCATAACCCAAACCCTAACCCAAACCCTAACCCAAACCATAACCCAAACCATAACCCAAACCATAACCCAAACCAAAACCCAAACCATAACCCAAACCATAACCCAAACCATAACCCAAACCATAACCCAAACCATAACCCAAACCATAACCCAAACCATATCCCAAACCATAACCCAAACCATAACCCAAACCATAACCCATACCATAACCCAAACCATAACCCATACCATAACCCATACCATAACCCAAACCCTAACCCAAACCATAACCCTAACCCAAACCATAACCCGAACCCAAACCATAACCCAAACAATAACCCTAACCCAAACCATAACCCTAACCCAAACCATAACCCTAACCCAAACCATAACCAGATTCCAAACCATAAACATAACCCCAACCAAAACCATATTCCCAACCATAGCCATAACTCCAACCATATCCCCAACCATAACCATAACCCTAACTGATAACCCCAACCATAACACCAACCATAACCCCAACCATAACCCAAACCCTAAACCATACCCCTAACAATAACCTTAACCCTAACCCAAACCATAACCCCTAACGCCTAACAATATCCCTAACCCAAACCATAACCCCTAACAATAACCCTAACCCAAACCATAATCCCAACCCCTAACAATAACCATAACCCAAACCATAACCCCTAACCCCTAACAATAACCCTAACCCAAACCATAACCCCAACCCCTAACAATAACCCTAAACCAAACCATAACCCCTAACCCCTAACAATAACCCTAACCCAAACCATAACCCCAACCCCTAACAATAACCCTAACCCAAACCATAACCATAACCCAAACCATAACCCCTAACCCCTAACAATAACCCTAACCCAAACCATAACCCCAACCCCTAACAATAACCCTAACCTAAACCATAACCCCAACCATAACCATAACCCAAACCATAACCATAACCCAAAACATAACCCCTAACCCCTATCAATAACCATAACCCAAACCATAACCCCCAACCCCTAACAATAACCCTCACCTAAACCATAACCCCAACCATAACCATAACCCAAACCATAACCCCTAACCCCTAACAAGAACCCTAACCCAAACCATAATCCCATCCATAGCCATAACCCCAACCATAACCATAACCCAAACCATAACCCCCAACCCCTAACCATAACCCAAACCATAACCCCCAACCCCTAACAATAACCCAAACCATAACCCAAACCATAACCCAAACCATAACCCAAACCATAACCCAAACCATAACCCAAACCATAACCCAAACCATAACCCAAACCATAACCCAAACCATAACCCAAACCATAACCCAAACCATAACCCAAACCATAACCCAAACCATAACCCAAACCATAACCCAAACCATAACCCAAACCATAACCCAAACCATAACCCAAACCATAACCCAAACCATAACCCAAACCATAACCCAAACCATAACCCAAACCATAACCCAAACCATAACCCAAACCATAACCCAAACCATAACCCAAACCATAACCCAAACCATAACCCAAACCATAACCCAAACCATAACCCAAACCATAACCCAAACCATAACCCAAACCATAACCCAAACCATAACCCAAACCATAACCCAAACCATAACCCAAACCATAACCCAAACCATAACCCAAACCATAACCTAAACCATAACCCAAACCATAACCCAAACCATAACCCAAACCATAACCCAAACCATAACCCAAACCCTAACCCAAACCATAACACTAACCCAAACCATAACACTAACCCAAACCATAACCCAAACCATAACCCAAACAATAACCCTAACCCAAACCATAACCCTAACCCAAACCATAACCCCAACCATAACCAGATTCCCAACCATAACCACAACCCCAACCAAAACCAGATTCCCAACCATAGCCATAACTCCAACCATATCCCCAACCATAACCATAACCCTAACCGATAACCCCAACCATAACACCAACCATAACCCCAACCATAACCCCAACCATAACCCAAACCCTAACCCCAACCCCTAACAATAACCCTAACCCAAACCATAACCCCTAACCATTAACAATAACCCTAACCCAAACCATAACCCCAACCCCTAACAATTACCATAACCCAAACCATAACCCCTAACCCCTAAAAATAACCCTATCCCAAACCATAACCCCTAACGCCTAACAATATCCCTAACCCAAACCATAACCCCTAACAATAACCCTAACCCAAACCATAACCCAAACCATAACCCAAACCATAACCCAAACCATAACCCAAACCATAACCCAAACCATAACCCAAACCATAACCCAAACCCTAACCCAAACCCTAACCCAAACCATAACCCAAACCATAACCCAAACCATAACCCAAACCAAAACCCAAACCATAACCCAAACCATAACCCAAACCATAACCCAAACCATAACCCAAACCATAACCCAAACCATAACCCAAACCATATCCCAAACCATAACCCAAACCATAACCCAAACCATAACCCATACCATAACCCAAACCATAACCCATACCATAACCCATACCATAACCCAAACCCTAACCCAAACCATAACCCTAACCCAAACCATAACCCGAACCCAAACCATAACCCAAACAATAACCCTAACCCAAACCATAACCCTAACCCAAACCATAACCCTAACCCAAACCATAACCAGATTCCAAACCATAAACATAACCCCAACCAAAACCATATTCCCAACCATAGCCATAACTCCAACCATATCCCCAACCATAACCATAACCCTAACTGATAACCCCAACCATAACACCAACCATAACCCCAACCATAACCCAAACCCTAAACCATACCCCTAACAATAACCTTAACCCTAACCCAAACCATAACCCCTAACGCCTAACAATATCCCTAACCCAAACCATAACCCCTAACAATAACCCTAACCCAAACCATAATCCCAACCCCTAACAATAACCATAACCCAAACCATAACCCAAACCATAACCCCTAACCCCTAACAATAACCCTAACCCAAACCATAACCCCAACCCCTAACAATAACCCTAAACCAAACCATAACCCCTAACCCCTAACAATAACCCTAACCCAAACCATAACCCCAACCCCTAACAATAACCCTAACCCAAACCATAACCATAACCCAAACCATAACCCCTAACCCCTAACAATAACCCTAACCCAAACCATAACCCCAACCCCTAACAATAACCCTAACCTAAACCATAACCCCAACCATAACCATAACCCAAACCATAACCATAACCCAAAACATAACCCCTAACCCCTATCAATAACCATAACCCAAACCATAACCCCCAACCCCTAACAATAACCCTCACCTAAACCATAACCCCAACCATAACCATAACCCAAACCATAACCCCTAACCCCTAACAAGAACCCTAACCCAAACCATAATCCCATCCATAGCCATAACCCCAACCATAACCATAACCCAAACCATAACCCCCAACCCCTAACCATAACCCAAACCATAACCCCCAACCCCTAACAATAACCCAAACCATAACCCAAACCATAACCCAAACCATAACCCAAACCATAACCCAAACCATAACCCAAACCATAACCCAAACCATAACCCAAACCATAACCCAAACCATAACCCAAACCATAACCCAAACCATAACCCAAACCATAACCCAAACCATAACCCAAACCATAACCCAAACCATAACCCAAACCATAACCCAAACCATAACCCAAACCATAACCCAAACCATAACCCAAACCATAACCCAAACCATAACCCAAACCATAACCCAAACCATAACCCAAACCATAACCCAAACCATAACCCAAACCATAACCCAAACCATAACCCAAACCATAACCCAAACCATAACCCAAACCATAACCCAAACCATAACCCAAACCATAACCCAAACCATAACCCAAACCATAACCCAAACCATAACCCAAACCATAACCCAAACCATAACCCAAACCATAACCTAAACCATAACCCAAACCATAACCCAAACCATAACCCAAACCATAACCCAAACCATAACCCAAACCCTAACCCAAACCATAACACTAACCCAAACCATAACACTAACCCAAACCATAACCCAAACCATAACCCAAACAATAACCCTAACCCAAACCATAACCCTAACCCAAACCATAACCCCAACCATAACCAGATTCCCAACCATAACCACAACCCCAACCAAAACCAGATTCCCAACCATAGCCATAACTCCAACCATATCCCCAACCATAACCATAACCCTAACCGATAACCCCAACCATAACACCAACCATAACCCCAACCATAACCCCAACCATAACCCAAACCCTAACCCCAACCCCTAACAATAACCCTAACCCAAACCATAACCCCTAACCATTAACAATAACCCTAACCCAAACCATAACCCCAACCCCTAACAATTACCATAACCCAAACCATAACCCCTAACCCCTAAAAATAACCCTATCCCAAACCATAACCCCTAACGCCTAACAATATCCCTAACCCAAACCATAACCCCTAACAATAACCCTAACCCAAACCATAATCCCAACCCCTAACAATAACCATAACCCAAACCATAACCCCTAACCCCTAACAATAACCCTAACCCAAACCATAACCCCAACCCCTAACAATAACCCTAACCCAAACCATAACCATAACCATAACCCAAACCATAACCCCTAACCCCTAACAATAACCCTAACCCAAACCATAACCCCAACCCCTAACAATAACCCTAACCTAAACCATAACCCCAACCATAACCATAACCATAACCCAAACCATAACCATAACCCAAAACATAACCCCTAACCCCTAACAATAACCATAACCCAAACCATAACCCCCAACTCCTAACAATAACCCTCACCTAAACCATAACCCCAACCATAACCATAACCCAAACCATAACCCCTAACCCCTAACAAGAACCCTAACCCAAACCATAATCCCATCCATAGCCATAACCCCAACCATAACCCCCAACCCCTAACAATAACCCAAACCATAACCCAAACCATAACCCAAACCATAACCCAAACCATAACCCAAACCATAACCCAAACCATAACCCAAACCATAACCCAAACCATAACCCAAACCATAACCCAAACCATAACCCAAACCATAACCCAAACCATAACCCAAACCATAACCCAAACCATAACCCAAACCATAACCCAAACCATAACCCAAACCATAACCCAAACCATAACCCAAACCATAACCCAAACCATAACCCAAACCATAACCCAAACCATAACCCAAACCATAACCCAAACCATAACACTAACCCAAACCATAACCCAAACCATAACCCAAACCATAACCCAAACCATAACCCAAACCATAACCCAAACCATAACCCAAACCATAACCCAAACCATAACCCAAACCATAACCCAAACCATAACCCAAACCATAACACTAACCCAAACCATAACCCGAACCCAAACAATAACCCAAACAATAACCCTAACCCAAACCATAACCCTAACCCAAACTATAACCCCAACCATAACCAGATTCCCAACCATAACCATAACCCCAACCAAAACCAGATTCCCAACCATAGCCATAACACCAACCATAACCCCAACCATAACCCCAACCATAACCCAAACCCTAACCCCAACCCCTAACAATAACCATAACCCAAACCATAACCCCAACCCCTAACAATAACCCCAACCCAAACCATAACCATAACCATAACCCAAACCATAACCATAACCCAAACCATAACCCCTAACCCCTAACAATAACCCTAACCCAAACCATAACCCCAACCCCTAACAATAACCCTAACCTAAACCATAACCCCAACCATAACCATAACCCAAACCATAACCATAACCCAAAACATAACCCCTAACAATAACCCTCAACCAAACCATAACCCCAACCCCTAACAATAACCCTAACCCAAACCATAACCCCAATCATAACCATAACCCAAACCATAACCCCTAATCCCTTACAATAACCCTAACCCAAACCATAACCCCAACGCCTAAATATAACCCTAACCTAAACCATAACCCCAACCATAACCATAACCCAAACCATAACCATAACCCCCAACCCCTAACAATAACCCTCACCTAAACCATAACCCCAACCATAACCATAACCCAAACCATAACCCCTAACCCCTAACAAGAACCCTAACCCAAACCATAATCCCATCCATAGCCATAATCCCAACCAAAACCAGATTCCAACCATAGCCATAACTCCAACCATATCCCCAACCATAACCATAACCCAAACCATAACCATAACCCCCAACCCCTAACAATAACCCTCACCTAAACCATAACCCCAACCATAACCATAACCCAAACCATAACCCCTAACCCCTAACAAGAACCCTAACCCAAACCATAATCCCATCCATAGCCATAACCCCAACCAAAACCAGATTCCCAACCATAGCCATAACTCCAACCATATCCCCAACCATAACCATAACCCTAACCGATAACCCCAACCATAACACCAACCATAACCCCAACCATAACCCAAACCCTAACCCCAACCCCTAACAATAACCCTAACCCTAACCCAAACCATAACCCCTAACCCCTAACAATATCCCTCACCCAAACCATAACCCCTAACAATAACCCTAACCCAAACCATAACCCCAACCGCTAACAATAACCATAACCCAAACCATAACCCCTAACCCCTAAAAATAACCCTATCCCAAACCATAACCCCAACCCCTAACAATAACCCTAACCCAAAACCTAACCCAAACCTAACCCAAACCATACCCATAACCCCAACCATAACCATAACCCAAACCATAACCCCTAACCCCTAACAATAACCCTAACCCAAACCATAACCCCAACCCCTAACAATAACCCTAACCTAAACCATAACCCCAACCATAACCATAACCCAAACCATAACCATAACCCAAAACATAACCCCCAACCCCTAACAATAACCCTAACCCAAACCATAACACCAATCATAACCATAACCCAAACCATAACCCCTAATCCCTTACAATAACCCTAGCCCAAACCATAACCCCAACCCCTAACAATAACCCTAACCTAAACCATAACCATAACCCAAACCATAACCCAAACCATAACCCAAACCATAACCCAAACCATAACCCAAACCATAACCCAAACCATAACCCAAACCATAACCCAAACCATAACCCAAACCATAACCCAAACCATAACCCAAACCATAACCCAAACCATAACCCAAACCATAACCCAAACCATAACCCAAACCATAACCCAAACCATAACCCAAACCATAACCCAAACCATAACCCAAACCATAACCCAAACCATAACCCAAACCATAACCCAAACCATAACCCAAACCATAACCCAAACCATAACCCAAACCATAACCCAAACCATAACCCAAACCATAACCCAAACCATAACCCAAACCATAACCCAAACCATAACCCAAACCATAACCCAAACCATAACCTAAACCATAACCCAAACCATAACCCAAACCATAACCCAAACCATAACCCAAACCATAACCCAAACCCTAACCCAAACCATAACACTAACCCAAACCATAACACTAACCCAAACCATAACCCAAACCATAACCCAAACAATAACCCTAACCCAAACCATAACCCTAACCCAAACCATAACCCCAACCATAACCAGATTCCCAACCATAACCACAACCCCAACCAAAACCAGATTCCCAACCATAGCCATAACTCCAACCATATCCCCAACCATAACCATAACCCTAACCGATAACCCCAACCATAACACCAACCATAACCCCAACCATAACCCCAACCATAACCCAAACCCTAACCCCAACCCCTAACAATAACCCTAACCCAAACCATAACCCCTAACCATTAACAATAACCCTAACCCAAACCATAACCCCAACCCCTAACAATTACCATAACCCAAACCATAACCCCTAACCCCTAAAAATAACCCTATCCCAAACCATAACCCCTAACGCCTAACAATATCCCTAACCCAAACCATAACCCCTAACAATAACCCTAACCCAAACCATAATCCCAACCCCTAACAATAACCATAACCCAAACCATAACCCCTAACCCCTAACAATAACCCTAACCCAAACCATAACCCCAACCCCTAACAATAACCCTAACCCAAACCATAACCATAACCATAACCCAAACCATAACCCCTAACCCCTAACAATAACCCTAACCCAAACCATAACCCCAACCCCTAACAATAACCCTAACCTAAACCATAACCCCAACCATAACCATAACCATAACCCAAACCATAACCATAACCCAAAACATAACCCCTAACCCCTAACAATAACCATAACCCAAACCATAACCCCCAACTCCTAACAATAACCCTCACCTAAACCATAACCCCAACCATAACCATAACCCAAACCATAACCCCTAACCCCTAACAAGAACCCTAACCCAAACCATAATCCCATCCATAGCCATAACCCCAACCATAACCCCCAACCCCTAACAATAACCCAAACCATAACCCAAACCATAACCCAAACCATAACCCAAACCATAACCCAAACCATAACCCAAACCATAACCCAAACCATAACCCAAACCATAACCCAAACCATAACCCAAACCATAACCCAAACCATAACCCAAACCATAACCCAAACCATAACCCAAACCATAACCCAAACCATAACCCAAACCATAACCCAAACCATAACCCAAACCATAACCCAAACCATAACCCAAACCATAACCCAAACCATAACCCAAACCATAACCCAAACCATAACCCAAACCATAACACTAACCCAAACCATAACCCAAACCATAACCCAAACCATAACCCAAACCATAACCCAAACCATAACCCAAACCATAACCCAAACCATAACCCAAACCATAACCCAAACCATAACCCAAACCATAACCCAAACCATAACCCAAACCATAACACTAACCCAAACCATAACCCGAACCCAAACAATAACCCAAACAATAACCCTAACCCAAACCATAACCCTAACCCAAACTATAACCCCAACCATAACCAGATTCCCAACCATAACCATAACCCCAACCAAAACCAGATTCCCAACCATAGCCATAACACCAACCATAACCCCAACCATAACCCCAACCATAACCCAAACCCTAACCCCAACCCCTAACAATAACCATAACCCAAACCATAACCCCAACCCCTAACAATAACCCCAACCCAAACCATAACCATAACCATAACCCAAACCATAACCATAACCCAAACCATAACCCCTAACCCCTAACAATAACCCTAACCCAAACCATAACCCCAACCCCTAACAATAACCCTAACCTAAACCATAACCCCAACCATAACCATAACCCAAACCATAACCATAACCCAAAACATAACCCCTAACAATAACCCTCAACCAAACCATAACCCCAACCCCTAACAATAACCCTAACCCAAACCATAACCCCAATCATAACCATAACCCAAACCATAACCCCTAATCCCTTACAATAACCCTAACCCAAACCATAACCCCAACGCCTAAATATAACCCTAACCTAAACCATAACCCCAACCATAACCATAACCCAAACCATAACCATAACCCCCAACCCCTAACAATAACCCTCACCTAAACCATAACCCCAACCATAACCATAACCCAAACCATAACCCCTAACCCCTAACAAGAACCCTAACCCAAACCATAATCCCATCCATAGCCATAATCCCAACCAAAACCAGATTCCAACCATAGCCATAACTCCAACCATATCCCCAACCATAACCATAACCCAAACCATAACCATAACCCCCAACCCCTAACAATAACCCTCACCTAAACCATAACCCCAACCATAACCATAACCCAAACCATAACCCCTAACCCCTAACAAGAACCCTAACCCAAACCATAATCCCATCCATAGCCATAACCCCAACCAAAACCAGATTCCCAACCATAGCCATAACTCCAACCATATCCCCAACCATAACCATAACCCTAACCGATAACCCCAACCATAACACCAACCATAACCCCAACCATAACCCAAACCCTAACCCCAACCCCTAACAATAACCCTAACCCTAACCCAAACCATAACCCCTAACCCCTAACAATATCCCTCACCCAAACCATAACCCCTAACAATAACCCTAACCCAAACCATAACCCCAACCGCTAACAATAACCATAACCCAAACCATAACCCCTAACCCCTAAAAATAACCCTATCCCAAACCATAACCCCAACCCCTAACAATAACCCTAACCCAAAACCTAACCCAAACCTAACCCAAACCATACCCATAACCCCAACCATAACCATAACCCAAACCATAACCCCTAACCCCTAACAATAACCCTAACCCAAACCATAACCCCAACCCCTAACAATAACCCTAACCTAAACCATAACCCCAACCATAACCATAACCCAAACCATAACCATAACCCAAAACATAACCCCCAACCCCTAACAATAACCCTAACCCAAACCATAACACCAATCATAACCATAACCCAAACCATAACCCCTAATCCCTTACAATAACCCTAGCCCAAACCATAACCCCAACCCCTAACAATAACCCTAACCTAAACCATAACCATAACCCAAACCATAACCCAAACCATAACCCAAACCATAACCCAAACCATAACCCAAACCATAACCCAAACCATAACCCAAACCATAACCCAAACCATAACCCAAACCATAACCCAAACCATAACCCAAACCATAACCCAAACCATAACCCAAACCATAACCCAAACCATAACCCAAACCATAACCCAAACCATAACCCAAACCATAACCCAAACCATAACCCAAACCATAACCCAAACCATAACCCAAACCATAACCCAAACCATAACCCAAACCATAACCCAAACCATAACCCAAACCATAACCCAAACCATAACCCAAACCATAACCCAAACCGTAACCCAAACCATAACCCAAACCATAACCCAAACTATAAGCCAAACCATAACCCAAACCATAACCCAAACCATAACCCAAACCATAACCCAAACCATAACCCAAACCATAACCCAAACCATAACCCTAACCCGAACCCAAACCATAACCCAAACAATAACCCTAACCCAAACCATAACCCTAACACAAACCATAACCATAACCCAAACCATAACCAGATTCCCAACCATAACCATAACCCCAACCAAAACCATATTCCCAACCATAGCCATAACTCCAACCATATCCCCAACCATAACTATAACCCTAACTGATAACCCCAACCATAACACCAACCATAACCCCAACCATAACCCAAACCCTAACCCCTAACAATATCCCTAACCCAAACCATAACCCCTAACAATAACCCTAACCCAAACCATAATCCCAACCCCGAACAATAACCATAACCCAAACCATAACCCCTAACCGCTAACAATAACCCTAACCCAAACCATAACCCAAACCCCTAACAATAACCCTAACCCAAACCATAACCATAACCCAAACCATAACCCCTAACCCCTAACAATAACCCTAACCCAAACCATAACCCCAACCCCTAACAATAACCCTAACCTAAACCATAACCCCAACCATAACCATAACCCAAACCATAACCATAACCCAAAACATAACCCCTAACCCCTAACAATAACCCTCAACCAAACCATAACCCCAACCCCTAACAATAACCCTAACCCAAACCATAACCCCAATCATAACCATAACCCAAACCATAACCCCTAATCCCTAACAATAACCCTAACCCAAACCATAACCCCAACCCCTAACAATAACCCTAACCTAAACCATAACCCCTAACAAGAACCCTAACCCAAACCATAATCCCATCCATAGCCATAACCCCAACCATAACCATAACCCAAACCATAACCCCCAACCCCTAACAATAACCCTAACCCAAACCATAACCCAAACAATAACCC
>NW_027551655.1:2500-7500 GCF_051989575.1 Stigmatopora nigra | reverse complement strand
CCCAAACCATAACCCAAACCATAACCCAAACCATAACCCAAACCAAAACCCAAACCATAACCCAAACCATAACCCAAACCATAACCCAAACCATAACCCAAACCATAACCCAAACCATAACCCAAACCATATCCCAAACCATAACCCAAACCATAACCCAAACCATAACCCATACCATAACCCAAACCATAACCCATACCATAACCCATACCATAACCCAAACCCTAACCCAAACCATAACCCTAACCCAAACCATAACCCGAACCCAAACCATAACCCAAACAATAACCCTAACCCAAACCATAACCCTAACCCAAACCATAACCCTAACCCAAACCATAACCAGATTCCAAACCATAAACATAACCCCAACCAAAACCATATTCCCAACCATAGCCATAACTCCAACCATATCCCCAACCATAACCATAACCCTAACTGATAACCCCAACCATAACACCAACCATAACCCCAACCATAACCCAAACCCTAAACCATACCCCTAACAATAACCTTAACCCTAACCCAAACCATAACCCCTAACGCCTAACAATATCCCTAACCCAAACCATAACCCCTAACAATAACCCTAACCCAAACCATAATCCCAACCCCTAACAATAACCATAACCCAAACCATAACCCCTAACCCCTAACAATAACCCTAACCCAAACCATAACCCCAACCCCTAACAATAACCCTAACCCAAACCATAACCCCTAACCCCTAACAATAACCCTAACCCAAACCATAACCCCAACCCCTAACAATAACCCTAACCCAAACCATAACCATAACCCAAACCATAACCCCTAACCCCTAACAATAACCCTAACCCAAACCATAACCCCAACCCCTAACAATAACCCTAACCTAAACCATAACCCCAACCATAACCATAACCCAAACCATAACCATAACCCAAAACATAACCCCTAACCCCTATCAATAACCATAACCCAAACCATAACCCCCAACCCCTAACAATAACCCTCACCTAAACCATAACCCCAACCATAACCATAACCCAAACCATAACCCCTAACCCCTAACAAGAACCCTAACCCAAACCATAATCCCATCCATAGCCATAACCCCAACCATAACCATAACCCAAACCATAACCCCCAACCCCTAACAATAACCCAAACCATAACCCAAACCATAACCCAAACCATAACCCAAACCATAACCCAAACCATAACCCAAACCATAACCCAAACCATAACCCAAACCATAACCCAAACCATAACCCAAACCATAACCCAAACCATAACCCAAACCATAACCCAAACCATAACCAAAACCATAACCCAAACCATAACCCAAACCATAACCCAAACCATAACCCAAACCATAACCCAAACCATAACCCAAACCATAACCCAAACCATAACCCAAACCATAACCCAAACCATAACCTAAACCATAACCCAAACCATAACCCAAACCATAACCCAAACCATAACCCAAACCATAACCCAAACCATAACCCAAACCCTAACCCAAACCATAACACTAACCCAAACCATAACCCAAACCATAACCCAAACAATAACCCTAACCCAAACCATAACCCTAACCCAAACCATAACCCCAACCATAACCAGATTCCCAACCATAACCACAACCCCAACCAAAACCAGATTCCCAACCATAGCCATAACTCCAACCATATCCCCAACCATAACCATAACCCTAACCGATAACCCCAACCATAACACCAACCATAACCCCAACCATAACCCCAACCATAACCCAAACCCTAACCCCAACCCCTAACAATAACCCTAACCCAAACCATAACCCCTAACCATTAACAATAACCCTAACCCAAACCATAACCCCAACCCCTAACAATTACCATAACCCAAACCATAACCCCTAACCCCTAAAAATAACCCTATCCCAAACCATAACCCCTAACGCCTAACAATATCCCTAACCCAAACCATAACCCCTAACAATAACCCTAACCCAAACCATAATCCCAACCCCTAACAATAACCATAACCCAAACCATAACCCCTAACCCCTAACAATAACCCTAACCCAAACCATAACCCCAACCCCTAACAATAACCCTAACCCAAACCATAACCATAACCATAACCCAAACCATAACCCCTAACCCCTAACAATAACCCTAACCCAAACCATAACCCCAACCCCTAACAATAACCCTAACCTAAACCATAACCCCAACCATAACCATAACCATAACCCAAACCATAACCATAACCCAAAACATAACCCCTAACCCCTAACAATAACCATAACCCAAACCATAACCCCCAACTCCTAACAATAACCCTCACCTAAACCATAACCCCAACCATAACCATAACCCAAACCATAACCCCTAACCCCTAACAAGAACCCTAACCCAAACCATAATCCCATCCATAGCCATAACCCCAACCATAACCCCCAACCCCTAACAATAACCCAAACCATAACCCAAACCATAACCCAAACCATAACCCAAACCATAACCCAAACCATAACCCAAACCATAACCCAAACCATAACCCAAACCATAACCCAAACCATAACCCAAACCATAACCCAAACCATAACCCAAACCATAACCCAAACCATAACCCAAACCATAACCCAAACCATAACCCAAACCATAACCCAAACCATAACCCAAACCATAACACTAACCCAAACCATAACCCAAACCATAACCCAAACCATAACCCAAACCATAACCCAAACCATAACCCAAACCATAACCCAAACCATAACCCAAACCATAACACTAACCCAAACCATAACCCAAACCATAACCCAAGCCATAACCCAAACCATAACCCAAACCATAACCCAAACCATAACCCAAACCATAACCCAAACCATAACCCAAACCATAACACTAACCCAAACCATAACCCGAACCCAAACAATAACCCAAACAATAACCCTAACCCAAACCATAACCCTAACCCAAACTATAACCCCAACCATAACCAGATTCCCAACCATAACCATAACCCCAACCAAAACCAGATTCCCAACCATAGCCATAACACCAACCATAACCCCAACCATAACCCCAACCATAACCCAAACCCTAACCCCAACCCCTAACAATAACCATAACCCAAACCATAACCCCAACCCCTAACAATAACCCCAACCCAAACCATAACCATAACCATAACCCAAACCATAACCATAACCCAAACCATAACCCCTAACCCCTAACAATAACCCTAACCCAAACCATAACCCCAACCCCTAACAATAACCCTAACCTAAACCATAACCCCAACCATAACCATAACCCAAACCATAACCATAACCCAAAACATAACCCCTAACAATAACCCTCAACCAAACCATAACCCCAACCCCTAACAATAACCCTAACCCAAACCATAACCCCAATCATAACCATAACCCAAACCATAACCCCTAATCCCTTACAATAACCCTAACCCAAACCATAACCCCAACGCCTAAATATAACCCTAACCTAAACCATAACCCCAACCATAACCATAACCCAAACCATAACCATAACCCCCAACCCCTAACAATAACCCTCACCTAAACCATAACCCCAACCATAACCATAACCCAAACCATAACCCCTAACCCCTAACAAGAACCCTAACCCAAACCATAATCCCATCCATAGCCATAATCCCAACCAAAACCAGATTCCAACCATAGCCATAACTCCAACCATATCCCCAACCATAACCATAACCCAAACCATAACCATAACCCCCAACCCCTAACAATAACCCTCACCTAAACCATAACCCCAACCATAACCATAACCCAAACCATAACCCCTAACCCCTAACAAGAACCCTAACCCAAACCATAATCCCATCCATAGCCATAACCCCAACCAAAACCAGATTCCCAACCATAGCCATAACTCCAACCATATCCCCAACCATAACCATAACCCTAACCGATAACCCCAACCATAACACCAACCATAACCCCAACCATAACCCAAACCCTAACCCCAACCCCTAACAATAACCCTAACCCTAACCCAAACCATAACCCCTAACCCCTAACAATATCCCTCACCCAAACCATAACCCCTAACAATAACCCTAACCCAAACCATAACCCCAACCGCTAACAATAACCATAACCCAAACCATAACCCCTAACCCCTAAAAATAACCCTATCCCAAACCATAACCCCAACCCCTAACAATAACCCTAACCCAAAACCTAACCCAAACCTAACCCAAACCATACCCATAACCCCAACCATAACCATAACCCAAACCATAACCCCTAACCCCTAACAATAACCCTAACCCAAACCATAACCCCAACCCCTAACAATAACCCTAACCTAAACCATAACCCCAACCATAACCATAACCCAAACCATAACCATAACCCAAAACATAACCCCCAACCCCTAACAATAACCCTAACCCAAACCATAACACCAATCATAACCATAACCCAAACCATAACCCCTAATCCCTTACAATAACCCTAGCCCAAACCATAACCCCAACCCCTAACAATAACCCTAACCTAAACCATAACCATAACCCAAACCATAACCCAAACCATAACCCAAACCATAACCCAAACCATAACCCAAACCATAACCCAAACCATAACCCAAACCATAACCCAAACCATAACCCAAACCATAACCCAAACCATAACCCAAACCATAACCCAAACCATAACCCAAACCATAACCCAAACCATAACCCAAACCATAACCCAAACCATAACCCAAACCATAACCCAAACCATAACCCAAACCATAACCCAAACCATAACCCAAACCATAACCCAAACCATAACCCAAACCATAACCCAAACCATAACCCAAACCATAACCCAAACCATAACCCAAACCATAACCCAAACCATAACCCAAACCATAACCCAAACCATAACCCAAACCATAACCCAAACCATAACCCAAACCATAACCCAAACCATAACCCAAACCATAACCCAAACTATAAGCCAAACCATAACCCAAACCATA